>NC_057803.1:589801084-589969185 GCF_018294505.1 Triticum aestivum | reverse complement strand
CGACGGCGAGCACCGCATGGGTGCCACGCACCTGCTCGCCGCCTCGCCGCCTCCCTCGCCCGGCTAACGCCGTGGATCGGCTTCCCTCTCTCCCCCGAACCTCCCAGACACCCCCTCTCCTCTCCAGCTCCTCCCCCTTGCACGCCCCAGCCATGGCCGACGCCATCGCCGCCACCTCCTCGCCGTAGCCACGCCCTCCGTCCACCCCACGCCGTGCCACTCTGTCCAGGAGCTCCGCCGCCGTCTACTTCATCGAGCTAGCCGAGCCCCGTGTGCTCGTGCGTCCCGAGACCACTGCACCAACCTCGCCCGAGCTCGCCGTCACCGGAGATCCCCTTCAACGCCATCGCCGCCTCAGCTCGTCCCCGACCTCGCCGGTGGCCTCTACGGGAGCGTTGTGAGCCTAGCTACTCCTCCGACCCTCTCTCTCTCATTTCCGAGCCGTGTAGCCACCGCATGAGGATCACACGACCGCACCGCCACGGATCTCGTCGCCGACGTGCTTCCGGCCACACTCCGGCCACAAGATGGTGTCCATCTTACTCACCGAGTCCCGCAGCACCTAGCTAGCCACTCCCCGAGCCTCACCGACCCCTCTAGCGCCAAGTTCATCTTCGGCCGAACCCCGGTGGCCGCCAAAGTCGTCGCCGGCGCCCACTCCGGCCACCCCGACCCCAACGGACTCCACCAAGAGCTGCGGCTTGCCCTCAACTCCACTCCGGTGGTCTCCGCGGCCCATTTGGTGGCCGAAATGGCCAAAACCACTCCCGTCGCCGCGTCGGGCTCGCCGGCGGCTAAACGCCGGCGTCGCTGGCTTTGACTTTGACCACGGGTGGGCCCTGGTTGACTCCCCTGAGTCAATGACAGGTGGGGCCCAGCC
Source organism: Triticum aestivum (assembly GCF_018294505.1). NCBI lineage: Eukaryota > Viridiplantae > Streptophyta > Magnoliopsida > Poales > Poaceae > Triticum > Triticum aestivum. The sequence continues at coordinate 589,968,305 of NC_057803.1, read as the reverse complement.
CTGTTAATTAAACATGATTAGTTTTAATTAAACTTTAATTAAAATAATCACCCTGACATGCGGGACCCACTGTCAGGTTTGACCCTGACGTGTTCCGTTGACCCGCTGACGTCACACTGACGTCAGGCTGACGCAATAATTGATTTTCTGGAATTATTCTAATATAGGAAATTCCAGAATATAATTTAAACTTCAAAAATTCATAACTTTTATTCTGTAACTCCAAATCAGACAAATTATATATGAAAAATGATCAGAAAAATCCAATCTATCCATCTGTAGTATTTTCATGCATGAATAAGCAAGTTAACTTGATGTCTAATGCAGAACAAGGAAAACACTTTAAAAGGGCCATGTTTGAGTTTGAAATTTGAATCTTTGATTCAAATTGGTGCAAACCCTTCTGGTCTTAGTTGCATTAGCCCAACACACTCATATTGCTATGTTTCATGCATGCATCATATTGTTGCACATTGTTTGGTGATGGTTGTGTATCGGTGTTCTTTGCGGCAGGTTCTGCCCCCGAGGAGTACCGTGATTACCCTAACGAAGAACCGTATCAGTGCATCGAACCATCAGGCAAGCAACCAACCATTTGATCATATCGATACAATCCCATGTTCTCGCTCCTGCTCTCTTTTACTGCATTAAGACAACGCGTTTCAAACTGCTGTGTGCTACGGTAGTTGAACCCACTTCCTCTGCATGACCTGTCATTGCCACAGTAACTAGATGAAACCCACTAGCATGTGTAGGAGTTGAATGAGCCATATGTATGTGTTGTTCCTACCTTGCCATGCCTGCTATGCTTAGAGTCATGTCAAGTCTGGTTCATCTGGGTGATGGGCTAGAGTGAAATGTTTATGTCGGTAATGAGAGTGGTGTGGTGAACACGATTTGGTAAAGGTATCGATGAGAGGCCATGTAAGAGTACATGGTGGGTTGTTTCATTGAAGCCGACCTTAAGCACTGAGATCTGTATGTGTGATTTAAGATACAGCTACTACCATGCATTGGGCCCTGAAATATGACCCCGCTCGACTTCTTATTCACCTTAGCTCTCTGTCCAGGAGTTGCAAGTAGTTTCTGGTGTTTGTAGCCTACTGGAGGCCGTGGACAGCGCTGACCATAGGGGTGGGCTGTGATGCGGTAGGTACGTGGCCGGGTGTACCGAATACCCGTTAGGTATCTCGGGAACCCTGTTCACATCATTCGGGGCCGTATGGGAAACCTCGGCCGGACTCCCTGCGGATGGAACCTGGATAGGCGATAAACCTGGACTAGAGGCTTAAGTGTTTAGGTAGGTCGTGGTCTACACCCACGTCGGCTTTCGCTTGAAGTCTGCCGAGCACATGTCGTGTGCAGACGCTAAGTGGTGGAAACATGTATGAAGAAGTACACCCCTGCAGGGTTATCATGATCTATTCGAATAGCCGCGTCCGCGGTAAAGGACTACTTGGTTGCCTATACAGTTCATAGACAAGTAATGGAAACTACTAAAAGCCTCAAGATAAGTGTGAGTGCCGAGGATGGCTCTTCCGTAGGAAGACGGAGGGGGATCCCCGGTAGTGTATTGAATTGGTGGGTAGTGGACTCGTGTGCGCAAAACCGTTTCAAGTTGAAGTATCGTAGGATAGTCTAGCCAAGAGTCAAAGCTGGCTTGCTGCAATAACTCCACCAACCCTTCTTGATAATATGCATGTATGTAGGATCTGATGTAAGTCTTGCTGAGTACCTTTGTACTCATGTTGCTATAATTTACATTTTACAGAAGACGCTGCAACCCCTTCTGATGGGTTCTACGTAGACGTTGACATCAACGAGTAGGCTAAAGGCCCAGGTGGTGATCTTGAGCCTATGAAGGACCACGTAGTATAGCTAGGCCTTCCAAGCCTCTTTTATTTTACTAGTTGTCTGTACTCAGACAAGTTACTTCCGCTGCTGGTTTGTATGACTGTATGACTTGAATGTTGGGTCGTGAGACCCGTACCTTTGTGTATGATATGTATGGCTCCCTGAGCCTTAAATAAAGTACTTGTGTCGTAGAGTCATGTTGTGATGCTTCGTTGTATTTGCACATATCGAGCATATTGTGTGTATGGTTGAAATGCTTGGTATGTGTGGGATCTGACTATCTAGTTGTTTATCTTTAGTAGCCTCTCTTACCGGGAAATGTCTCCTAGTGTTGCCGCTGAGCCATGGTAGCTTGCTACTGCTCTGGAACACTTAGGCTGGCCGGCATGTGTCCTTCTTTGTTCCGGTGTCTGTCCCTTCGGGGAAATGTCACGCATTGAGTACCGGAGTCCTGTTAGCCCGCTACAGCCCGGTTTATCGGAGTCCTGCTAGCCCAGTGCTACAGCCGGGACCCACTTGCTGATGACCGACACGTTCGAAGCTGGGTCATGGATGCCTGTCCCTGTAAGTCTGTGCCACTTTGGGTTTACAACTAGTCATGTCAGCCCGGGCTCCTTATCATATGGATGCTAGCGACACTATCATATACGTGAGCCAAAAGGCGCAAACGGTCCCGGGCAAAGGTAAGGCGACACCCGTGGGGATACCGTGCGTGAGGCCGCAAAGTGATATGAGGTGTTACCGGCTAGATCGATGTGACACCGAGTCGGGGTCCTGACATACCGATTCGCCCGTTTGGTGTCTCGGGAACCCTGCACACATCGTTTGGGGCCGTTGAGGACACCCCGGCCAGATCTCCTTGCGGATGGAACCTGAATAGGCGATAAACCTGGACTAGAGACTTGTGAGGTTAGTCAGGTCGTGGTCTACACCCACGTCGGTTTTCGCTTGAAGTCTGCCGAGCACATGTCGTGTGCAGACGCTAAGTGGTGGAAACATGTGTGACAAAGTACACCCCTGCAGGGTATAAAACTATTCGAATAGCCGCGTCCGCGGTAAAGGACTACTTGGTTGCCTATACAGTTCATAGACAAGCTAATGGATACTACTAAAAGACTCAAGATAAGTGTGAGTACCGAGGATGGACCTCTCGTAGGATGACAAGGGAGGATCCCCGGTGGAGTATTGTGTTGGTGAGTAGTGGACTCGTGTGCGAAAACTATTTTTACTAGTGGATTTCCGTAGGATAGCTTAGCTAAGAGTCAAAGCTGGCTTGCTGCAATAACCCCACCACCTTCTTGAGAATGAGCATGTATAGTAGGTTCTGATGTAAGACTTGATGAGTACCTTTGTACTCATGTTTGCTTAATTACTGTTTTCAGACGACAACACCGCCCCCTCCAATGGGTTTTATGTAGACCTCGACGTCGATGAGTAACTCGCCACCCAGGTGGTGACCCTGGCCATGGAGGGCCCTATGTAGATAGACAGGCTTCGAGAAGCCTTCTTGCTTTCTAGTGTCTGTACTCAGACTATTTGCTTCCGCATGTGCTTGTATGCTTGTATGACTTGAGTGTCGGGTCATGTGACCCCTATCTGTATGAACATGTTATGTATGGCTCTCTGGAGCCTTTAAATAAAGTACTTGAGTTGTAGAGTTTTGTTGTGATGTCATGTTGTATGTACTCATATCGAGCATATTGTGTGTATGATTGAAATGCTTGGTATGAGTGGGATCCGACAATCTAGTTGTTTATCCTTGGCAGCCTTTCTTATGGGGAAATGTAGTCTAGTGTTCCTCGAGCCATAGTAGTCCGCTACAGCCCAGTTCACCGGAGTCCTGCTAGCCCAGCACTACTGCTCAGGACACTTGACTAGCCGGCATGTGTTTCACTTCGTTCCTATGTCTGTCCCTTCGGGGAAATGTCACGCGGTGACATCCGGAGTCCTGCCTAGCCTGCTACAGCCCGGGTTCCCCGGAGTCCTGTTAGCCCAGTGCTACAGCCCGGATTCACTCGCTGATGACCGACATGCTCGATGTGATTCATGTATGCCTGTCTCCATAGGTCTGCGCCGCTTTGGGTTCACGACTAGCCATGTCGGCCCGGGTTCTCTGTCATATGGATGCTAGCGACACTATCATATACGTGAGCCAAAAGGCGCAAACGGTCCCGGGCCATGGTAAGGCGACACCCGTGGGGATACCGTGCGTGAGGCCGCAATGTGATATGAGGTGTTACCGGCTAGATCGATGTGACTTGGAATCGGGGTACTGACAGCTTATTCCCCAGGCGCCGCAATTGATGGCGCGGTTGGGTTACCCACGTCCGTATTGATGAGAATCTCGTGATAAGGGGAACACGATCTCTGCTTTGACAAGACGTATCAAGAAAACCACCTCGCGATATGTGCGGAGCTGGTTGAGAAAAGCGGTTCGAATAATAACCGGGCCATGAAGTGATGTCATACTATCAAAATGTGTTAGTAGATTAGATTTGTGGAAGTATTATTCTCTCCATGGTGGTATGTGGAACTTATTTTGCAGGGTCGGACACTATCCTTGCATTCAAACTCTTCCGTGGTGTATTCGGAGGAGGAACCCGCCTTGCAATGCCGAAGACAACACTGCACGCCGGACTCGTCGTCATTGAAGCCTGGTTCAGGGGCTACTGAGGGAGTCCTGGATTAGGGGGTCTCCAGATAGCCGGACTATATCCTTTGGCCGGACTGTTGGACTATGAAGATACAAGATTGAAGACTTCGTCCCGTGTCCGGATGGGACTCTACTTGGCGTGGAAGGCAAGCTAGGCAATAACGATATGGATATCTCCTCCTTTGTAACCGACCTTGTGTAACCCTAGCCCCCTCCGGTGTCTATATAAACCGGAGGGTTTTAGTCTGTAGGACAACATACAATCATACCATAGGCTAGCTTCTAGGGTGTAGCCTCTCTGATCTCTTGGTAGATCAACTCTTGTAATACTCATATCATCAAGAACAATCAAGCAGGATGTAGGGTATTACCTCCATCAAGAGGGCCCGAACCTGGGTAAACATCGTGTCCCCTGCCTCTTGTTACCATCCGCCTTAGACGCACAGTTCAGGACCCCCTACCCGAGATCCGCTGGTTTTGACATCGACAACTGACCTGGTGTGTCATGCCAGTTTGCAGGTCGTGCCTAGATTGCTTGCTTGTTTGGTGTTTTTCCTGTGTTTGCAAGCTAGGATAAACGTTCCGTCCAGAGTCCCTGCAGATTGGAGTCCATCATCGCCGTTCGTTGTTCCGCTGCCAGTAGTTGTTCCGCTGCTTCGAGTTGTTATGCTACTTGTATAGAGCAACCGTGGTTGGCGTAATGTCGTCGTGCCGATGTTATTCATTGTAATATCGAAACCCTTGTATTCATACCCGTGTTGTGATAGAGAGCTAGTTTGTTCTATACTAAGCAGTGTCGTATTCTAGAAGACTTCACCTTGATCTCTTGGCTGGAATACGGGGCGTTCCGGTTTTCTCTGAGCCGGGGTGCCATAGGCTTGGTATCAGAGCAGGTCTGGCTGTAGAGCGTCCTAGTCCGCTGGAACGTTAGAAAACGGTACTATAGGGTCTAGTTGTTACCCTTGCTTGCTGCATTTGATTGTTGCATTTGTTCGCTGCATATAGTCATATTTCGGTTACCATTAACCCATGTTTCATGCGTAGATGGTGGTCAACTTCCATGAGTTCAGTGCTCTTCCCTTAGCTCTCGGTGTTGTTCCTATTGAGTTCAGTCCCACTCCTGCACCTCTCAGCTTTGCCACCCTCCTTGCCGACATGTGGCGTAGTATTTAACCCCTTGGAGATCCACCTCATTATCAAGTATTCCAGTTTTCTGCTGGAGGAAGAATTCGGGAATACATCGCTCATGTTCATCTGTCAGCCCCGATTCCTGTCGGTAAGCGCACCTACAGTTTCCACTGTGGTTACGGCGCTACTCCTGAGCGTGTCGTTCAGCTTGCCGCAATGGCAGGAGTCACCGGTCTTCGTCATCAAGAGAGCATGGTGCAAGAGAACCATGCTAATCAATATTATCCCACCATCGTCGAGAATCCTAGGCAAATCCAATTTCCCTCAGTTAACCCTCAAGATGACCCGGCTATCCTCTCCATGTGTCGTTACATGACGACCGAGTGTCTTCTTATTTCTGAGTTAGTCCGAGACGCCATTTGAGCCAGGAGATTGCTTGGTGTCGCTTTACCTCAGTCTCTGCCAGCTTCTCCAACTCCTCCACCTCGTCCATCCGGAGTTTCAGAGTCAGCGGTTCCACTCGCTACTCCCTTAGCTTCCTCGTCAGTTCACAAGCGTTTGCTCAAGCATAGGATGTAATCCTTCGTGTAGGGTTTGTGCATCTGCTGTAGCATCATGCTTGTGTGTGCCCTTGTGGAGCAGCTTTGTAGCTCATTTGGTGTGTGCTTTGTTGCAATAAATCGTTTTCTCGTGCTTCTTTGTTTTGAATCCTCGGTGTTACCCCCTTATGGAAATTACTCCTCGACCGACACCGGATCAGAAGAAGTTGTAAGCAGTACAGATATACAAGAAATTCAGTTAAAAGCAATGAGATTTTCCGCTGACAGCATTATATTGCAGACATCCGTCCGGATACAAATTGTATTCTGATGAGACTATCAGTGACTAGTACCTGTCGGAGATACACTTTATCGCAGCAATGATTAAATCAGCAAGAAAACAAAATTAGGTCAACAGTGCATTTCAAGTCAAAGGTATGGTCTATGCACAATGAATTCAGTAAGGACAGTCATACAATTCTTGTCATATAAGTAATCAGCTGTCGGACTGATAAAAATATATATATATGTCATTCCATTCACCAAGAAAATCAGTCCCGTCCTTCTCCACAATTTATTGATGAAATGTACAAAGATAAGGTTCCTAGTCTGCATCGGTAAGGTATGAATGGATTCCCATGCAAGATATTCAGTCTTCTCGATAAAATACTGCAAAAACTTATGGCACAAGGTACCGAGTCTTCCCTAGCAAAGTCTTTAAGTGGGGAAGCTTATGAGATACGATACCCCGTTTTTCCTCAAGAAGATTTCCACCGAAGGCTTTGAGCGCAAGCCACCCAGTCTTCCTCAGCACGATATCCCGATGGCTTCCAACACAAGCTGCCCAATCTTCTTCTGTACGATGCTAGTACAAGGCATTAAATTATGAATTGTCAGCATATGACAGTATTTCCATGTGGCAGATCTGCGACAATTTGGTATGAAACAAAAATCAGTCAGAACAAAGGTATGCCTCGAGAATCAGATATTTGTTCATTAAAGGAGTATGCTGCCACGTCCATGCGAGTCTCTTGCACAAGGAAGAATTCACGGTACACATCCGACAACCTCACCAGTTATCCAAGAAACAAAAACCAGTGGGTGATGCCATAATCAACAAGTCTTGAAGGAAAGACAACATTGAGACAATAATCTTGGCAGTGATTATCAAGATCAGTCCCGCATATCCAACCATATGATGTTATTAACCCTGTCACTGTCCGGCATAATCCCCAACAGTATTGAGATCTGTATAACCACACATGAGCCAGATAAATATACTGAGGCTCAAAACAGGAACCAGACCAAGGTATGATTGCCAGATATTGTATGTAACAGTATTCAGGGCCGCGAAAATAATCAAGGATATATATAAGGCCCCGCTCTTTTAGTTGAGGATCCAGATGAAGAAAGTAATAATGAAAGAGCAAGACCAACAATACATGTATGACGGTTATTATGTGAAAAATGTGGATGCCCAAGTCCGTCTTATTCCACGGCAAACCTAAGCAAAGATCCGCCTAAGAGGTATACTCCATTATGGTAAGGACCTCATAGCGAGGCAACCAGCTCAGTCCACAGTATGCTCAGAACTGTCAGCATTGAATACCCGAGTCTTTCCAGTCAGACTCATGGACAGCTCAATATATTGGCCTCAGCACCCGCGATGGAGCATCGCACAGACTGTTATTCCCAGAGATATACTGGCAAAAATAAAGAATCAGTGTGAAAACATATACTTTGAGGATTGTTATCTCTCGCAAAGGGGAAGCAATTAAAAGAATAGCCTGTGTGGATGGGATTCTTTGCCAAGATCACCGCCAGTCAAGTCTGCAAATCTTATCATCATGTGATGGTGCATTTTTCTATCAGTCACGACAAGCGACAGTCAAACCTTTGGTACAACTTGGATACTCAAGACTGTGAAGCTAGTCAAGATAATTCAGAAACTCCTGTTAGATGTTAGAATCTGTTAGTAAAACAAGTATGATCCACATAACTGTTTTGGAACCAGAAGGCATGTCTATATTCAAGGGATCCGATGCCTGAATAGAAGAGATTCTTTGTTCCACGGGAAGATATGTTCCCCAACTCCGTGGAATATTCTCGATACACGATACGAGAATAGCATTTCTGGCAAGGATCAATATCAAGAAGGACAAGTATGTCCGTACAAATAATATTTAGGATGCCAGCTCAGCCAACAGATATGAAAGAAAATTTAAGTCAGTATAAACAGGAACATATGAGGTACGTCCTGTCAGAATGTCATATACGGCGAAGCAAACCACCCTAGAATAAGACAGTCAGTCAGATCCAATCCAGTGGAAATATCATGAATAAAAGAAACCTGAGTTGGAAACGGTTTCTTCAAGTCAGAATATTACTTAACCCTGAGCAACCAAATCTCAAGGACGAGATTTATTTAAGGGGGAAAGGTTTGTAACAACCTGGATTTTTGCCCTTTTCTTTTTCCTTTGATTTTCTTGGATTTCCTGTTTTGTTTTGCTTTTCCGTGGCTATGTGGTTTTGAAACTTGGGAAGATCATATCTTACTAGGTTATATAGTGGCTTGTCACCCTCTTCATCATCCCAAGATCATACCATTTCCATCCTTGACCTAACCCAATATTCTTTTGTTGGGAATATTCCATTTCTGATAAAGGAATAACCCTTACCCTAGGTTGTGAAGCAACCTATATTTCTGTCACTCCTAAAATTCCCAAATAATTCTCATAAATTATTTGGGTCCTATATTGCTCAAATATGGCAAAATATTTCATTTCCATGTTCAAAAATAATCCTCCAATAATTCTTTTCCTATTATGTCCTAAATGGCACTTTGCAAAGGAAGTGCTATTTATATTTGCTTGATTGACCCCAAGCTTCTTGGGCATATTTTACTGTCCAAATAATTGACCTGTGCCAAAATTCAACTCAATTTTCCTAGTAAATATTCCTGAGCAATTTTTCAAAGTTCCTATCTAAGGGAAGTGATTGTGAAGGAAGTACAAGCTAGGAATATCCAAATGAGTTGCAATTTTGCAAGGTCCTTTATAAGATCATATCATGACTCTCCACCAAATATGAGCTCATGGAACTCATATATGTGAGCCCAGCTCCAAATCTTATTTTCTGGTCAGATTTTCAGTTTGTGAAGCAACTATATTTTATATTGCTTCAATTGAGCTGAAACTTTACCAGGACATGCTTCTACCTATATCAACTCCTTACACCAAGTTTTACCTTAATTGGTTAATCCAATTGCCCTGGGTAATTTTTTCAAGTTTCTGTCCAGAATGAAGCTTTGTGAAGCAAGTGCCACTTTGGTATTTCCAAATGGCATGAAACTTTTACAGAAGCTTCATATCATCATATAACCCCTCTATGCCAAATTTCAGCTCACAGAGATCAAGTATGTGAGTGCATCATCCAAATCCCCAATTCTGGCCAGTATTGCACTTTCTACTGCAACCCTCATCTAAACTCCTCCTCTTAGTCTAATTTTTGGTGATCGGCATCACCTTAGTATGTGATCATCATCAGACAAACTAGTTACCATGTTACCAAGCTGGTTTAACCACAGGGAGTTACAAACACCTTCTTACTGATTTACTTTTGAAGCTAAGTGCAAATCTCTTCTTTGCCCCTGGACCGATTTATTTCTTCAGTTGGACTAAGGGCACCAAGGTCCATCCACTGGACATGGTTGGCCACGCCAAAGAGCGCCTCTTGCGCCAGTTCGCGTGGTAATCATGCTCGCGTCATGGCTGCAGGCGTGCTCTGGCTTGTTCCGGCCACTATGCTCGTCTCCTCCCTCCTTGTCTCGACCTCAAACCTTGTCCACGAGCTCTCCCGTGCACGACTGCGTCGCCCTGCATCGCTGCCTCGTCGTGGTTCGCCTTTAATGCGCCGCTAGAACAGTGCTTGTGCCATGCCCTGCCCCTGACCTCCATTAGTGCACTGCTCAAGCTCGCTTGTGAGCTCCAGAGCCTTCCCCTCAGCTATATAAGGAGTGCCCGAGTCCCTCCGCACCTCACCAGCCTCTCCCCAAGCCTCCTCGCCCACCAGAGTCCTCAGCCCTCTCCTCTTTTCGCCGAAGTTCGCCTCGGCCGCCGCGGTTCCTCCTTGGTCACGGCTACCTCGAGCCTCCTCCTCTCCTCCGGTGTTGTCCACTAGCTTCCCCGCATCCTTGCGCAACGCCCCAACCCCTTTCACCTTGCCGAAGAGCCCGGGGCCGCATCTCCCAAGTCCGGCCGCCGCCTCCACCGTTCGGCCACCTCGTCGTCCCGGCCATCCGGTGCTCCTCTCTCCTCCCCGTCACCACCATAGTCTCCCCCTCGTCCCCGCGAGTCACCCCGCCCACTCTTCCTAGCCTCCTTGTCGCCGGAGTGCTCCCCTCCAAGTAAAAGGCCGCCGGAGCCTGCTCTTGTTCCTCCATTGCCACGGTCACTCCGCTCCTCCCCGGCGCCCCCTCTGCCTCGGGATGGGTGCGGCGCGGTCCCACGATCCCACCGGTGGTCGCCGCACGGCCTGAGGTGGCCTGAGCCGGACGCCACGTCGCCGGCAGCGCGGCCCCAACCCTGCATCTTCTGTCTTGCAGGGGGGAGCAGCGGGAGGAAGAAGACGAGTGTGGCTCGGCCCCTCCCCTGCACGCGAAACCCCCTCGTCAGCCACCCTGAAGCCGGCCCCACCTCTGCCATGTCACGTAAGTGACAACGTATTTTCCAAGAAATACGTTTCCTTGCGTGGAAGGCGTATTTCCATCTTCTTTTGCTCAAAATACGTTTTCTCTTCGGAAAACATATTTTCCTCTACTGTGGCCCAGAAGACGTTTTCTCCTTTCTGAAAGCGTATTTCTGATTTTGCGCCTCTGCCTTATCCACTCAGGGACCCGTTGGTGATAAAATTTTCACAGATTGGTCCTTCTTCTTCCACACCTCATAACTCCGCAACCGTAAATCCGATTGAGGTGAAACCAACGCTCACTTCTTCGTATTGTCGAGCTCTATCTTTTGGTAACATTTTCACTAGGTGCTTACATAGTGAAAATGACCATTTTGCCCTTGCCTCTAATCAGCCCCCTCCGAGAATGTACCGCTCGACGTTTCGTTCCGCGACTTCACCGCACTTCTTCCCGGAGTCTCCGTCACCCCAGCCAAGCCACAATACCCACTTGCATGATAGTCATGCAGTAGCCATGGTTTTCAACTTTAATATTTATTAAATGCTTGCTTGCTTAAAAGATGGTTATAGTTGTTTCGGTAATGCTTATAGATTCATGCTTACTTTCTTGCTATGTTGTTATGCACCTGGTTGTCATGCCCTGCTAGTTGTTAGTATTCCTTTCATATGCTTATGCTTGCTAGTAGTACATGTTGATGTTGGTAATGGTCTTCGGTGCATGACTGTCGTCTGCCCCGAGTATTGTTGTTATGCATGTTCCATTTCATCCAGTTGGTTAAATGCTTGCATGATGGCATTGTTGATATTTTATTGCATGATCTTTATTGTTGATGCTAGTGGTCATGTTATGCTATGAGTAGTGTTGTACTGGTAATATTCATGCTCTTCATTATGCCATGCTCAGTTGGATATGATTCATTGTTGATATGGTGGCTAGTTATGTTGCACCTGTGCTTATGTTGATATCATGTTCATGCATTGTAATTGTATCATGTTATTTTATCATGGCTCAGCATATTTGCATTCAAGTTTAACAGGATTAAATTGAACTTGAACACCTGTTGGCTGAGTCATGGTGCCACCCTATCAAACTGACCAGTGCAACCACACTTACCTTTATGGGAATGTCCTAACTGGGTCTATTGTCGTGCCTCTCATTGGTGCCTCCAACTAGGGAAGGTTATGGGAGTGCGGTACCCTGGCCCGGTAAGCAGACATAACCTTGTGTGCCCGTTGTTGTTATTATTATGGATCTGGTCCCCGTGAGGGACGTTTGGCCACGACAGTGGTCGTTGTGTCTTTGGTAGACACGAGGCCACCCAGGACTAGCCCAGTTGGGAGCGGGTCAGAGTGGCCGGGAGAGTGTCATGACAATAGATCGGTTTTTTCGGAACGTCGTTGGTCCACCCGAATGGGAGTGCGAGGCCATGGGTTCTGTAGTGTGGGTACAGTGTACTAACCTTTGCAGAGTGTATATTAAATCTATCGATAGCCGCGCCCGTGGATAAGAGCCCAGTTCGTGTCGGTCACACTGTGAGTCAACAGTAATAATAATAATGTGCTAGATAGCAACCCCGGTTCAAGGATGAGATAAGTTGGTTGTGATCGCCCGAAGGATCACTGTTTGAGACCAAGTGTTGGTCATGGTTGTGATCGCCGGAATGATCATCGTGGTATCGAGAATACTGAGTTGTTGGATATTCGTGATGTTGTGCGAGAATCATGGGTAAAGATCAGGCTCCTTGTGGTCATTTGATGATTACTATGGTATTGTTTATACCAAGCTTGATTTGATCCTGAGATGATCGTGTAATGTCCAAAGTTGGTAAATGATGCATGTGATGGTTACGAGGTAACCCGAGCAGAATATATGGTGCATGTAGTGTCATCATGTTGCATGCTAGTATCCTCAGATTTATATGTTCATGCCATGATCATATTGTTATAGCAGTATTATGTTCAGGTTGTTCAAGCCATGATCATATTGCTCTAGCGATATTATGTTCATGTTGTTCATGCCTTGTTATCATGATGATCTCATGATAATTCCTACTTAACATGTATTTGCCATGTTGTTGTTTGTCTTGAATGCTTCTGGTTATTGTGAGCTTGCAAGTACATCAATGTACTAACCTGGCGTGTCATGCCAGTTTGCAGGTCATGTCTAGATTGCTTGCTTGTTTGGTGTTGTTCCTGCGTTCGTGAGCTAGGATAAACGTTCCAGCCAGAGTCCTCTTGATAACCCACAAGTATAGGGGATCGCAACAGTTTTCGATAAGTAAGAGTGTCGAACCCAATGAGGAGCTATACAACAACAACAACAAAGCCTTTAGTCCCAAACAAGTTGGGATAGGCTAGAGGTGAAACCCATAAGATCTCGCAACCAACTCATGGCTCTGGCACATGGATAGCAAGCTTCCACGCACCCCTGTCCATAGCTAGCTCTTTGGTGATACTCCAATCCTCTATAGGTAGAACAAATATTCCCTCAAGTTCTATCGACCACCGATACAACTCTATGCACGCTTGACGTTCGCTTTACCTAGAACAAGTATGAAACTAGAAGTACTTTGTAGGTGTTTTCGGAAAGGCTTGCAAGAAAGTAAAGAGCACGAAAATAAAACTAGGGGCTGTTAAGGTAAAGAAGCAACTAAAGTAAATATAGCGAGTGTGGAAAAGTGGTGGTAGGAGTTGCGAAATTGTCCCTTAAGCAATTGACTACTTTACTAGACCGATAGCAAGTATTATGTGGGAGAGGCCACTGCTAGCATGTCATCCCTTACTTGGAATTCTATGCACTTATGATTGGAACTATTAGCAAGCATCCGCAACTACTAATGTTCATTAAGGTAAAAGCCAACCATAGCATTAAGATATAGTGGTCCCCCTTCAATCCCATATGCATCAATTTCTATGCTAGGTTGAAGCTTCTGTCACTCTTGCCCTCCAATACATAGTCCTATCAACATACAACTAACCCTATGGTGTGATCCACGCGCGCGCTCATATGATGGGTACCAAAGGACAGCAACATAACCACAAGCAAATTAAATCAATCATAGCAATTCATCAACCACCGATAGGACAACGAAAATCTACTCATACATCATAGGATGGCAACACATCATTGGATAATAATATGAAGCATAGAGAACCATGTTCAAGTAGAGGGTACAACGGGTTGCGGGAGAGTGGACCGCTGTAAATAGAGGGGGGAAGGTTATGGAGATGTTGGTGAAGATGACGGAGGTGTTGGTGTAGATCGTGGTGATGATGATGGCCCTCGGTGGCACTTTGGTGCCACCGGAAGCGAGGGGGAGAGAGCCCCCCTCCTCCTTCTTCTTCTTCCTTGACCTCCTCCCTAGATGGGAGAAGGGTTTCCCCTATGGTCCATGGCCTCCATGGCACGGGAGGGGCGAGAGCCCCTCCGAGATTGGATATGTCTCTCTGTCTCTCTCTGTTTCTGCGTTCCCAGATTCTTCCCTTTCACCGTTTCTTATATTCCCGGAGATCCGTAACTCCGATTGGGCTGGAATTTTAACACGATCTCTATCCGGATATTAGCTTTCTTGCCGCGAAAGAAGGGCTCCAACCGCCTTACGGGGTGTCCACGAGGGTCAGGGACGCGCCTGACACCCTGGGGCGCACCCCCCTACCTCGTGCCCCCCTCGGGCACCGTCTCGCAATGATTCCACTTCCCAAAATTCATAAATATTCCAAAATAAATCTCCGTTAGTTTTTATTCCGTTTGGACCCTGTTTGGTATGGGTTTTTTGCGAAACAAAAAACATGCAACAAACAGGAACTGGCACTGGGCACTAGATCAATATGTTAGTCCCAAAAATAGTATAAAAAGTTGCCAAAAAGTATATGAAAGTTGAATAATATTGGCATGGAACAATAAAAAATTATACATACGACGGAGACGTATCAGCATCCCCAAGCTTAATTCCTGCTCGTCCTCGAGTAGGTAAATGATAAAAAAATAATTTTTGATGTGGAATGCTACCTAGCATAATCTTGATCATATGTCTAATCATGGCATGAATATTAAGACACGAGTGATTCAAAGCAATAGTCTATCCTTTGACATTAAGACAATAATACTTCAAGCATACTAATAAAGCAATCATGTATTTTCAAGATAACATGGCCAAAGAAAGTTATCCCTACAAAATCATATAGTCTGGCTATGCTCCATCTTCACCACACAAAATATTCAAATCATGCACAACCCCGATGACAAGCCAAGCAATTGTTTCATACTTTTGATGTTCTCAAACCTTTTCAACTTTCACGCAATACATGAGCGTGAGCCATGGACATAGCACTATAGGTGGAATAGAATATGATGGTGGAGGAGACAAAAAGGAGAAGATAGTCTCACATCAACTAGGCGTATCAACGGGCTATGCAGATGCCCATTAATAGATATCAATGTGAGTGAGTAGGGATTGCCATGCAATGGATGCACTAGAGCTATAAGTGTATGAAAGCTCTAACTAAAACTAAGTGGGTGTGCATCCAACTTCCTTTCTCATGAAGACCTCGGGCATTTGAGGAAGCCCATCATCGGAATATACAAGCCAAGTTCTATAATGAAAATTACCACTAATATATGAAAGTGATAACTCAAGAGACTCTCTATATGAAGAACATGGTGCTACTTTGAAGCACAAGTGTGGAAAAAGGATAGTAGCATTGCCCCTTCTCTCTTTTTCTCTCATTTTTTTCTTTTCTTTTTTTTCTCTCTTTTTTTGGGCCTTCTCCTTTTTTTGGCCTTTCTCTTTTTTATTTTTTTTATTTATTTTTTTTATTTTTTCGTCCGGAGTCTCATCCCGACTTGTGGGGGAATCATAGTCTCCATCATCCTTTCCTCACTGGGGCAATGCTCTAACAATGATGATCATCACACTTTTATATACTTACAACTCGATATCTAGAACAAAGATATGACTCTATATGAATGCCTCTGGCGGTGTACCGGGATGTGCATTGATCTAGCGTAGCAATGACATCAAAAAACGGACAAGCCATGAAAACATCATGCTAGCTATCTTACGATCATGCAAAGCAATATGACAATGAATGCTCAAGTCATGTATATGATGATGATGGAAGTTGCATGGCAATATATCTCGGAATGGCTATGGAAATGCCATGATAGGTAGGTATGGTGGCTGTTTTGAGGAAGGTATATGGTGGGTTTATGGTACCGGCGAAAGTTGCGCGATACTAGAGAGGCTAGCAATGGTGGAAGGGTGAGAGTGTGTATAATCCATGGACTCAACATTAGTCATAAAGAACTCACATACTTATTGCAAAAGTCTATTAGCTATCGAAACAAAGTACTACGCACATGCTCCTAGGGGGATAGATTGGTAGGAAAAGACCATCGCTCGTCCCCGACCGCCACTCATAAGGAAGACAATCAATAAATACCTCATGCTCTGACTTCATCACATAACGGTTCACCATACGTGTATGCTACGGGAATCACAAACCTCAATACAAGTATTCCTACTAATCCACAACTACCCACTAGCATGACTCTAATATCACCATCTTTATATCGCAAAACTATTGCAAGGAATCAAACATATCATATTCAGTGATCTACAAGTTTTATGTAGGATTTTATGACTAACCATGTGAATGACCAATTCCTGTCATCTCTCTAAACAGATATAAGTGAAGCAAGAGAGTTTAATTCTTCCTACAAAAGATATGCCCACGCTCTAACAAATATAAGTGAAGCAAAAGAGCATTCTACAAATGGCGGTTGTATATGTAAAGAGAAACACACAATCCAAGCTTCAAATGATATAAGTGAAGCACATGAAGCATTCTATAAAGCCATACTCAAAAGATATAAGTGAAGTGCAATGAGCATTCTATAAATCAACCAAGGACTATCTCATACCAGCATGGTGCAAAGAAGAAACATGAAAACTAAAGCAAAGACACTCCAAGATTGCACATATCGCATGAACGAAACGAATCCGAAAACATACCGATACTTATTGAAGAAAGATGGGATGCCTCCCCAGCATCCCCAAGCTTAGACGCTTGAGTCTCCTTGAATATTTACTTGGGGTGCCTCGGGCATCCCCAAGCTTGAGCTCTTGCCTCTCTTCCTTCTTCTCACATCGAGACCTTCTCGATCATCGAACACTTCATCCACACAAAACTTCAACAGAAAACACGGTAAGATCCGTTAGTATAATAAAGCAAATCACCACTATAAGTACTATTGCAAACCAATTCATATTTTGTTTTTCCATTGTGTCTACTGTAGTATAACTTTTTCATGGCTTAATCCACTGATATAAATTGATAGTTTCATCAAAACAAGCAAACTATGCATCAAAAACAGAATCTGTCTAAAACAGAACAGTCTGTGGCAATCTGAACATTCACCATACTTCTGATACTTGAAAAATTCTACCAAAATTATGGAACATAAAAAATTTGTATAGGAAGACAGTTAAAGAAGAATCAGAACCATTTGACGTTCCAGCTAAAAATGTAAAATCGCGCACTACAGCCAAAGTTTCTGTCCTGCACCGTACAAACCATCAAGCAAATGTAAACATCCTAAAGGCAAACCTTGGCACATTATTTTTATAATACAATGGAATTGTACAAGGGGATAATTATTTTTATTGAAAAGTTTCTGTAATCAAGATTCACAAAGTTGCCGTGAGCATGAACAAAGTTCAAGGAGCTCTCCCACTTCAACAGTGCTTGTCTTTCTCACTTTCACTTTCCTTTTTGAAAAGTTTTGGGTTCCCCTCTTTATTTTTGTTGTTTTTAAACTATATGAAAGCACTCAACAGAAATAGATGACTCTCTAAAACTTCCGGGTTGTCTCCCTGGCAGCGCTTTCTTTAAAGCCATTAAGCTAGGCATATAGTGCTCAAGTAGTGAATCCACCCGGATCCCAAGGTATATCAAAGCGAATTTTAATTAACAATGATTTGTAATTTAGTAGTGAGCACAAAGCAACATATATAAAGCAATGACAAAGTCTAACTCTCTTCCTATGCATCGGCTTGTCATAAAAGAACAATTCATGCACACAAAGTAAAGGCCAATGCATAGTATAAACAGTTTCTTGCAATTTTACCATGTTGGAAACATAGAGAGGTGGAGATATAGTTCCTCTCTCATAATAATTGCAAGTAGGAGCAGCAAGCACATGCATATTATATATATCAAAATCATCATGTGTAATAGTAAAACGCAACCCATCAATGTAATCCTTAATAAGGGCAAACTTCTCCGATATAGTGTAGTTTGGAGAATTCAAAAAGATAATAGGACTATCATGTGTGGGTGCAATAGCAACAATTTCATGTTTAATATAAGGAACCATAGCAAGTTCATCTCCATAAGCATAATTCATATTGGCATCTTGGCCACAAGCATAGCAAGCATCATCAAAAAGGGATATTTCAAGAGAATCAATGGGATCATAACAATCACCATAGCAATCGTCATCCGGTAAGCACGAAGGGAAATTAAACAATGTATGAGTTGAAGAGTTACTCTCATTAGAAGGTGGGCACGGGTAGCTAATCCGCTCTTCCTCCTTTTGTTCTTCGCTCTCTTCCTCATCTTTTTCATCCAATGAGCTCACAGTTTCATCAATTTCTTCTTCCATAGACTCCTGCAAAATTTTAGTCTCTTCTTGGACAGCAGAGAAGTACTCAATATATAGTTAAACATAGGCATTAGAAGCATAATTATCATAGCAATATTTAAGTATGGCAAAATTTTCAGATTTGTAAAGAGTAGCATCATACTTTTCAATCAAAGAAGCAATTTTGTAAGCACCCTTAAAAGCAACAAATTCTTCAATTTATTGACCATCATAGTAACTATAAACACCCTTAGCATAAGAGGATACGATTCCATTATCACTGAACAAACATTGGTAGGGAAGGTGTTCCTTAGGGTCTTCAGAACAATAAGTATAATCATATATTTCACATAAATTCCAAGCATAGCATTGCAAACGATGAATTTGATCCAATAAAGTTTTCCCTTTTTCAGATATTCGGTGTCGCACATAACAAGCATGCTCATCTAAAGATTTTCCCTCAACTAAGCTAGTTGGGGTTTCAGCACGAGCACATAGGGATCGAAGATGATCTAAGTAATAAGCTTCAGTAGTGTGATAGATTTTGAGTGGTTCTTCAACCATTGGTTCAGTAGGTACAACTAATTTTTTTCGTATTTTGTGTTTCCTACCCACAACTAAAGATAGAAAACAACTAAGAACAGCAAATAAAATTACTTAGTGATAAAGCAAACAAGCACACACGAGAATACTCACCCCACGCTATTGCTCCCCGGCAACAGCGCCAGAAAAAGGTCTTGATAACCCACAAGTATAGGGGATCGCAATAGTTTTCGATAAGTAAGAGTGTTGAACCCAACGAGGAGCTATAGGTAGAACAAATATTCCCTCAAGTTCTATCGACCACCGATACAACTCTACGCACGCTTGACGTTCGCTTTACCTAGAACAAGTATGAAACTAGAAGTACTTTGTAGGTGTTTTCAGAAAGGCTTGCAAGAAAGTAAAGAGCACGAAAATAAAACTAGGGGCTGTTAAGGTAAAGAAGCAACTAAAGTAAATATAGCGAGTGTGGAAAAGTGGTGGTAGGAGTTGCGAAATTGTCCCTTAAGCAATTGACTACTTTACTAGAGCGATAGCAAGTATTATGTGGGAGAGGCCACTGCTAGCATGTCATCCCTTACTTGGAATTCTATGCACTTATGATTGGAACTATTAGCAAGCATACGCAACTACTAATGTTCATTAAGGTAAAACCCAACCATAGCATTAAGATATATTGGTCCCCCTTCAATCTCGTATGCATCAATTTCTATGCTAGGTTGAAGCTTCTATCACTCTTTCCCTCCAATACATAGTCCTATCAACATACAACTAACCCTATGGTGTGATCCACGCGCGCGCTCATATGATGGGCACCAAAGGACAGCAACATAACCACAAGCAAATGAAATCAATCATAGCAATTCATCAACCACCGATAGGACAACGAAAATCTACTCAGACATCATAGGATGGCAAAACGTCATTGGATAATAATATGAAGCATAGAGAACCATGTTCAAGTAGAGGGTATAGCGGGTTGCAGAGTGGACCGCTGTAAATAGAGGGGGGAAGATGATGGAGATGTTGGTGAAGATGGCGGAGGTGTTGGTGTAGATCGCGGTGATGATGATGGCCCCCGGTGGCACTTCGGTGCCACCGGAAGCGAGGGGGAGAGAGCCCCCCTCCTTCTTCTTCTTCCTTGACCTCCTCCCTATATGGGAGAAGGGTTTCCCCTCTGGTCCATGGCCTCCATGGCACGGGAGGGGCGAGAGCCCCTCCGAGATTGGATATGTCTCTCTGTCTCTCTCTGTTTCTGCGTTCCCAGATTCTTCCCTTTCACCGTTTCTTATATTCCCGGAGATCCGTAACTCCGATTGGGCTGGAATTTTAACACGATCTCTATCCGGATATTAGCTTTCTTGCGGCGAAAGAAGGGCTCCAACCACCTTACGGGGTGGCCACGAGGGTCAGGGGCGCGCCTGACACACTAGGGCGCGCCCCCTACCTCGTGCCCCCCTCGGGCACTGTCTCGCGATGATTCCACTTCCCAAAATTCATAAATTCCAAAATAAATATCTGTCAGTTTTTATTGCGTTTGGACTCCGTTTGGTATGGGTTTTCTGCGAAACAAAAAACATGCAACAAACAGGAACTGGCACTGGGCACTGGATCAATATGTTGGTCCCAAAAATAGTATAAAAAGTTGCCAAAAAGTATATGAAAGTTGAATAATATTGGCATGGAACAATAAAAAAATATAGATACGATGGAGACGTGTCAAGTCCCTACGGATTGGAGTCCATCGTCGTCGTTCGTTGTTCCGCTGCCAGTAGTTGTTCCGCTGCTTCGAGTTGTTATGCTGCTTGTATAGAGCAACCGTGGTTGGAGTAATGTCGCCGTGCCGATGTTATTCATTGTAATATCGGAACCCTTGTATTCATACCCGTGTTGTAATAGAGAGCTAGTTTGTTCTATACTAAGCAGTGCCATATTCCAGAAGACTTCACCTCGATCTCTGGGCTGGAATACGGGGCGTTCCGGTTTTCTCTGAGCCGGGGTGCCACATTCGGGCCCTCTCAATGGAGGTAATACCCTACTTCCTTCTTGATTGATCTTGATGATATGAGTATTACAAGAGTTGATCTACCACGAGATTGTAGAGGCTAAACCCTAGAAGCTAGCCTATGATTATGATTGTTGTTCTACGGACTAAACCCTCCGGTTTATATAGGCACCGGAGGGGGCTAGGGTTACACAGAGTCGGTTACAAGGGAGGAGATCTACATATCTGAATTGCCAAGCTTTCCTTCCACGTAAAGGAGAGTCCCACCCGGACATAGGACGAAGACTTCAATCTTGTATCTTCATAGTCCAACAGCCCGGCCAAAGTATATAGTCCGGCTGTTCGAGGACCCCCTAATCTAGGACTCCCTCGGTAGCCCCTGAACCAGGCTTCAATGACGATGAGTCCGGCGTGCAGATTCTCTTCGGCATTGCAAGGCGGGTTCTTCTCCAAATCCTGAGTACCTGTCGTAATGAGTAGTGTCCGGCTTCCCATGAATGTTGCACTCCTTGGCTTCTGCGCTTAATAATGGCTATTTTCCATGTGTCAAGCGAATGCGAGAAGTCGGGGCATTTTTACATTTGCCACCCTAAACATGTGAGTAAATCATCTATTTAAAGAGTCGGGGATCCTCAGATCCAGATCACACCATCCTCCCACAGCGAGTATCCATCGGAGCGCACCCGGAAAAGTCCGTCCCTTCATGGCCGGCCATTGCAGCTCCTCCTCTCGCTCCCGTAGCACTAAGCCAGGCAACTAGGAGAAGTGTTCCGTCCCCCACAGCCAATTAGTAGAGTTACAGACCCAGGGGTTTCTCCCTCCTGCGTATATGATCCCCGTCTGAGCCGGACTAGCCACTTATAATGGCGGGGAACAAGCGGAGAGCTTCCCCAACCCATCCATGGGGGAGCGGGTATGCCTTGTCCCTTACTTATTAAGGGGACTCGGATTTCAAATCCATCTGTTCCTCCGCGGGCTCCTGGAGTTCTACGGCCTCCAGCTACATAACTTTACTCCCGCCTCCATATTACACATCGCCGGCTACATCGCCTTTTGTGAGCTGTTTCTAGGCTGCGAAGCTCATTTCGAGCTATGGAAGAGGCTATTCTACCTCGTACCCCGTACACAGGAGGGGTCAATATATCAAGCGGGCGGAGCCAAAATATGGCGCATCACCGGGACCAGATACCTATCCGATACTCCGAAGAAGACATCCGAAGACTGGCCTTTGGAGTGGTTTTATATGGAGGACGTCCCCCTTCCGGACCCTATTCGGATGGGCCTTCCTGAGTTTAATAATGCCCCTTTGAAGAAACGCCGCAGCTGGCGCCCTCGGAGCCCCTAGGAGGAAGATAACAAAGAGGTCCTTTACCTGATGAGCAAGATAAAAATGTTGGCCAAATCAGGATTGACAATAATGGAGGTTATGTCAATATGTATAATGCGGGGGGTGCAACTACTTCAGTATCGGGGGAAACCCATGTGGCACTTCAATGGAGAAGACGATGCCACCCACTGCGGTCATAAAAGTCTGGACTCCGCCGCTGCTCTAGCGAAAATACTGTCCGATTTATACAAAGGAGAAGAAGAGGAGTTCATCCGCATTAAGCCACGGGATGGATTCTCCATGTACAACCCCCCAAACTGGGTGAGCTGCTACCTTTTTCTCCAGACCTTCCCACATTCTTCATCATAAATATTTACCTTTCTATTTCATAGCAGGAACTGCGAAAAGCTGTGAGGGAGGTCCACAGCCCATCTCCACAGCCAGAGGACCCTGACCGGGCCCTCGACTCTGGACTCGAAGAAGATCCGGACATATTTGTGGAGCTCATCAATAGGACGTTCTATTAGTTAAGCTGCGATGGTGCCTTGGTGGCCATCATAGCCGATTATCCTGGCCTGCTCCCTGCATCGTATGTAAGTAAAACCGGAGTCCCAACTTCCGAGAATGATCCCTTTTTTGCACTTCACCCACCGCACACATATGGTGTCTTACAGGGAAGGCCCTCGGGACGCCATGCCGAACCCGCGGTGACTCACCAACAAGGGGCACCGAAGCCGGGTAGGCTTAAAAGGAAGGCCGTCAGGACTGAGACGCCGTCGCAAAGGTATGAAAAAGAACCCTGCTCCGTGTTTGTCGTCTTTAAAATATAATAACGTCCATGGTTCCTGGCAGGAAAAATGCTCGCTGGACCGTGTCCGGAGAGCCTGCCGGCCATGCCTCCACCAGCCGGACTCCAGAGCCGGACTTAGAGGCAGATGCTAACATGGGAACAACACCGGATGTTCCTCCTACAGAGGATGTGGATAGGTTGTCCGCTACAAATTCCGAAGTGGAGAGTTCCATGAATCACAGGCATCGCCGGCCGTACTCCGTGACCCTGGTTTCTCTAAAGAGGCGTTCGATGCCTTCAACTCAGGAGACGCGTACATCCGAGCTGCTCAAAATGGTCTTGCCAGAGCCATGGACCAGTATGTAAAGGATATACGGGTAAGAAAGTCTCATAATTATGTATATCAGTAGCCCCTGAGACTTGAAACAGTTGGCACAACTGATTTAAGGATCATTGTATGTGTAGGTTCTTACGGAGAAGAATACCCAGTTGTCTCAAGAGCTGGAGGAGTGAAAAGCCCAGCTACGGGCCGCAGTTGCCGAAATGAAGGAGTCCAAGAAGGCCCCATCTGGTAACACTTGTTCTGATCGAAAAGAATGAAATAACATGTACCAGTTAGTATTTGGCATGCATGCAAATCTAACAATAGATTCTGCAGATGATCCCAGAGTGAATCCGAAGATCGTGCGAGGGGAGGAGCAACATTCTCAACGACAGCTAGAGGCTAGCGAGCGCATGCTTACACGGGTTAGGCAGGAGAAAAACGATCTCCAAGATGCCAATACCCGGCTGGGCGTTGAACTGAAAGATGTTCGGGCCCAGCTAGCTGACTCCGTAAAGGAGAATAAGAGGCTTCGATGCGGCATTTTTAGTAAGTGCTTGAACAAACTTTTATAGAGTTCAGAGAAGAAATCAGCTAACAGAGTTATATCTGTAGGTATGCTGATGGGTTGTCCCGAAGAGGAGATGCCCGGATATGCGGGCGATCTTCTTCCAGAGCTCTCACAACTGCACGAACAAGTTCGGCAGGTGATGCGGGGCATTGCCCAGGCCTTGTGGCCATCCGCCTCCCTGCCAGGAGGCATGGGGGAGCTCGTAGAGATGCTCAAGGGAGCGCGGCGGTGCTTCCAATTATGGAAGATATCTGCCTGCCGACAAGGTGCAAGGGAAGCCTGGGCCATGGTGAAGACGCGATATACCAAGGCTGACCCGAACCACATGGCCGAGGTCGGACCTGTGGAGTTTGATGGGAAAGAGATCCCCATTAGTCTGGTATATGACCAGGTAAAATTAGCTGCAAAGTATTCCCAACAGGATTGTAGGCTAGACAGCCTATTGGATGGTATAGAAGAAGAATTTAGTCAATCTAAGTGACTGTGTCTTCAAATGACATATTTTGTCCCCAGCCAGATTGTAAATCATTTGTCATGGCGGACCTTTTCGCTTCGACCTCCGAACTCAACAACCCAGAGTGTATCCGAATACCCGCTCAGTTATGTAAAAACTGTGGTATGCGTGGAAACTAGGCGTAGGGGTCATAAGTGCTTGAACAGACAAGTACCCAACTAGCTATGTTATATTACATGGATAGTAGGAAACATCTTCCAGGGAGAATAGTTCCGTTAGGGGTTCCTTTCCCTAGGTACGCATGCATTAATGTGCATGTCCGAACTGCGAAAAGAAACGCAGGATATAAACATTTGGGGGCATGTATTGCAATAAGTAAAAGTCATATTTTGTTCACCGACCGAATATTCTCTTAAGAACGCTAGCTTTCGGCTTCACCCAGTCTGAGGTACACATCCGGCTGACCCGGCAGTAACAATCGCATAGGTGCTCCCCTTATGCCCTAGCCGAATTAACGGGAATGTAGGGCATAAACACAAGAGCCAGGCAACCCAGCTTGGCCAAAACTTAAGTCATATCGATGCATATAATGGCGAAGAAAAGGTACATGTGGAAAAGTAACACATGTGCAGGGGGCATAGAGCCCGAAACATAATTATATTAAGCTTCTATATAAGAAGCCCCCAGGTGTAATCAGCATGCATGGCGCGTCAAGATTGTATAGTCAAGATACATTTTAACCTTTTAAGGCCGTGAAGAAAAAGGGAAGAAAGAAAGATAGATAGATAGCGGATATATATATAAGGCGGAGGTAAGGAGACGAACACAGAGTCCGGCCCCAGGCGTAGAACCTTCGAAGTCTGGCCGCGTTCCATGGGTTTGGCTCGAGTCGATTATCCAATGCATCACGCAGACGGTACGCTCCACTGGTTAGAACTTTGTTGATGATGAAGGGACCTTCCCATTTGGGCTTGAGCTTGTCCTTTTTCTTCTCGGGTAGGCGTAGAACGAGTTCGCCAATGTTATAAGTTTTGGCCCGTACTTCTCTGCTTTGATACCGTCGAGCCTGTTGCTGATACAATGTGGAGCGGGCTTTTGCAACGTCACGCTCCTCCTCCAGGGTGTCTAAACTGTCCTGCCGATCAAGCTCGGCTTCTTTCTCTTTGTACATGCACACTCGAGGTGAATCATGAATGATGTCGCAGGGCAGTACTGCCTCTGCGTCGTACCCATAAAAACGGCATGTATCCGGTAGTGCGATTCGGCGTGGTCCGCAGCCCCCATAGTACGGAGTCGAGCTCCTCAACCCAGCGCGTATCTGATTCCTTCAAGGATCACACTAATATGGGTTTAATGCCGCTTATAATAAGACCATTTGCTCGTTTGACTTGACCGTTTGTTTGGGGGCAATAGACGGAGGCATAATCGAGCTTAATGCCCATGTTGCTGCACCAAGTTTTTACCTTGTTAGCTGTGAAGTTTGAGTCGTTATTGGTGATGATGCTGTGGGGGACACCATAATGGTGTACAACCCCGGATATGAAGTCTATCACTGGTCCGGACTCAGCCGTTGTAACTGGTTTGGCTTCTATCCATTTGGTGAATTTATCCACCATGACCAATAGGTACCTTTTCTTATAGCTTCCTCCTTTAAGGGGTCTGACCATATCAAGCCACCAGACCGCAAAGGGCCAAGTAATGGGGATTGTTTGGAGAGCGGTAGGTGGCATATGGCTTTGATTTGCAAAAAGCTGGCAACCGACGCAATGTTGGACGAGGTCCTGTGCGTCTGCTCGGGCTGTCGGCCAGTAGAAACCTGTACAGAAGGCCTTGCTTACAAGGGCCCGAGCTGCAGCGTGATGGCCACCGAGTCCAGCATGAATTTCTAGCCGAAAGTTGTCGTCCTTCCTCTTCGGAGATGCATCTTTGAAGTACTCCGGTAGCGCTTTTCTTATAAAGCTCTCCCTCGTGGACCTTGTAGGCTTTAGACTGCCGCACAATGCAACGTGCCTCGTTTGGGTCCTCAGGGAGTTCTTGCCTATTTAGGTAAGCCAAGAAGGGTTCTGTCCACGGGGCGATGACAGCCATAATAACGTGGGCCGAAGGTGTTATTTCGGTGGCGGAGCCTCCGATTACGTCAGAGTGTTCGGGATCTTGTGTTGTGGCCGTATCCGGACTGTTGTTGCCGGTCTCCCCTTTCCACACCATGGATGGCTTAAACAGCCTTTCCAAGAAGATATTAGGTGGGACAGGGTCGCGCTTAGCGCCTATGCGGGCGAGGATATCCGCCGCTTGATTGTTTTCTCGGACCACATGGTGGAATTCGAGCCCCTCGAACCGAGCTGACATCTTGAGGACGGCATTGCGGTAAGCCGCCATTTTTTGGTCCTTGGTGTCAAAGTCTCCATTTATTCGAGATATTGCGAGGTTCGAATCCCCACGCACTTCTAGGCGTTGAATGCCCATAGAGACTGCCATCCGGAGACCATGCAACAGGGCCTCATATTTTGTTGCATTGTTGGAGTGTGTGTATAATATTTGGAGTATGTATTGGACTGTATCTCCGGTGGGGGATGTCAGGACGACGCCTGCCCCCAGACCAGCCAGCATCTTAGAGCCGTCGAAGTGCATGATCCAATTGGAGTACGCGCCATACTCTTTAGGGAGTTCGGCTTCTGTCCATTCGGCGACGAAATCAGCCAGTACTTGCGACTTAATGGCTCGCCGTGGTTTGTATGTTATGTCGAATGGGAGGAGCTCAATAGCCCATTTAGCAATCCGGCCCGTGGCATCGTGGTTATTTATTATGTCGTTGAGTGGTACTTCAGAGGCCACCGTAATTGAACACTCTTGAAAGTAGTGTCGTAGTTTTCGGGATGCCATGAAGACTGCGTATGCTATCTTTTGATAATGTGGGTATCGTGATTTGCATGGAGTGAGGATAGTGGATACGTAGTATATTGGTTTTTGAAGCGGGAACTTATGTCCGTCTGTCTCTCGTTCGACGACGAGCACTGCGCTTACAACCTGGTGTGTTGCCTCTATATATAACAACATTGGTTCGCCGATATTTGGTGCGGCCAAGATTGGGTTGCTGGCCAAGAGGGCTTTTATTTCTTCCAATCCGGCCGTGGCTGCATCCGCCCACTCGAAGTGTTCGGTGCGTTGAAGAAGGCGATAAAGAGGTAATGCCTTTTCTCCTAATTGGGAGATAAAGCGGCTTAAGGCAGCCACACATCCGGTTAATTTCTGGATTTTCTTGAGGTTTGTTGGGATAGCCAACTGTGACAGACCTCGAATTTTAGCTGGATTTTAGACGGATTTGCTTCAATTCCTCTATTGGAAATGATGAAGCCCAAGAGCTTTCCGGCGGGCACGCCGAAAACACGTTTTTTCCGGATTGAGCTTGATGTCATATGTTCAGAGATCGTCGAATGTAAGCCTCAAGTCGTATATTAAGGATTCGACGTGTCTGGTTTTAATGACCACATCGTCTACGTATGCCTTCACTGTTTTGCCGAGTTGTGTTCCCAGGCATGTCTGAATCATGCGTTGATGGGTTGCACTGGCGTTTTTGAGCCCAAAAGGCATGGTGTTGAAACAGAAGGGGCCGTATGGAGTGATGAATGCCGTTGCAGCTTGATCGGACTCCGCCATCTTAATTTGATGGTATCCGGAGTATGCGTCGAGGAAACACAATGAGTCGTGTCCTGTGATAGCGTCGATAATTTGATCGATGCGGGGGAGGGGAAGGGATCCTTGGTGCAAGCCTTGTTAAGGTCCTTGAAATCGACACATAGGCGCTAGGATTTGTCCTTCTATGGTACCATCACCAGGTTTGCTAGCCAGTCCGGATGTTTTATTTCTCTAATGAATCTGGCCTTGAGTAACTTGGCTACCTCTTCTCCCATGGCTTGTCGCTTAGGCTCAGAGAAACGCCGAAGAGTCTGCTTGACCGGCTTGAATCCTTTTAGAATATTTAGGCTATGCTCGGCCAGCCTGCGTGGGATTCCTGGCATGTCTGAAGGATGCCAGGCGAAGATGTCACAATTCTCACGCAAGAACTCCCGCAGTGCGGTGTCTGTTGTGGGGTTCAGTTGTGCCCCGATGGATGCTGTTTTTGTAGGGTCCGTTGGGTGGACCTGGAATTTGACTATTTCGTCCGCTGGTTTAAAAGAGGTGGACTTGGGTCTTTTATCGAGTATCACGTCGTCCCTGTCCACTGTGGAGCGCAGCGCAGTTAGTTCTTCGGCCGCGAGGGCTTCGGAAAATGCCTTGAGGGCCAGTGCAACGGTTTTATTTTCGGCGCGGAGTGCTATGTCTGGATCACTAGCTAGAGTGATGATTGCATTGGGCCCGGGCATCTTGAGCTTCATGTACCCGTAATGGGGTATAGCTTGGAAGATCGTGAATGCCTCCCGCCCTAAAAGGGCGTGGTATCCGCTACTAAACGGGGCCACTTGGAATGTGATTTCTTCGGACCTATAATTCTCCGGCGTGCCAAATACCACATCTAGTGTGATTTTTCCCGCAGATCGTGCCTCCCGACTAGGGGATTCCTCTGAAGGTCATGCTGCTTTGCTCAATGCGGCTCTTGCCTATTTCCATTTTGCTAAGAGTCTCCTCGTAGATGAGGTTTAATCCGCTGCAACCGTCCATGAGCACTTTAGTAAGCCGGAAGCCGTCCACAATTGGACTAAGGACCAAAGCGGCTGGTGCTCGGGCTGTTCGGAATTGAGGTTCGTCACTGGCATTGAAGGTTATGGTCGTATCGCTCCATGGATTTATTGTTGCAATGTGGCAGACATCGGCGAGGCTGCGGAGTGCTTGCTTGCGCCTATTATTTGAGGCGAATGTCTCGAAGACTGTCAGTACTGTATTGTTATTTTCCATGGGATGGTGCTCTGTGGTATTGTTGATGAGGAGATCCTCACCGCTCTTGGCCACCTGCCGGAGTATCCAACATGCTCTAAGGCTATGTGTTGGCATGGTATCCGGTGTACTATGGATTTTGCATGGTCCATTGAGCCATCCCTCCAATACGGTTCCATGACATGTAGTGGGCTTTGGTTTCTTTGTAATTGGATCGGGTGACTTAGGAGAGTACACCCTTTTAGTTCGGATGGAGGGTTTAATGAGAGTCGGAGGATCCCAGAATTTTGTTTGGGTTTTCCAGGTGCTTTCCATCGCACGGTACTTCTATACTATGGCCGCCAAGTCAGCAAACTGTACTATGTCACGGTGACTTATGGCGTTGAGGATTCCCTTGTCCGTGCAATTTTTGCAAAATAATGAAATTGCGTCTTCCTCGCGACAGTCCTTGACCTTGCTTATTACAAGGAGGAATCTGGCCCAATAGTGATGTACTGTCTCTTGGGGCTCTTGTCTAATGTGGGAAAGATCACTTATGTGAGGGTGGGTGGGTAGATTTGAGTCCAAACCCTGACCCGATCTGAGACCTAGGGGCAGAGGAGTTTTCGAGCTTGGCAGTTCGGGCTCTGGGACGTTGCCCAATAGTACTGGCCCGCTGTCCGATTCTAGGTTCGAAGCTTGGGCCATGTCCTCCCGTAGACGGGTATCCAGCTCGAAGAGCTCGGGAATCCGGACATAGTTTGTCCTCAAAATAGAGGAAGAATCGCTGAATTGCTCCTCCACCACCGCTATTTGATGGGTGACCGGCGGAGAGTTAATCTCCCTTTGGTCGGGTTTAAGCCCGATCCAATCATAGTCAGTAGCGACTCCCAAGGTGGCGATGTGATCCAAGAGCTCATTCAAAGAAGAGAGCTCCATTGGATCCATCTGCTCGGTGAAGCCCGAGCCGACGTGGAGGCTGTTTTTGATGACCCAAGAGGTCATCGTTGGCACGACGGCTGAACGGGTGGTCTTGACGAAGCCGCCTAGTCAGAGAGTTTGCCCTATAGCCAAGGCTCCCCCAGAGGTAATGTTTTCCTTGACAACAAGATGACCCATCAGGCCTTATCATGACGACACAATGGAACTCTCAATGAAAGCACCAATTTCGGTGTCAAAACCGACAGATCTCGGGTAGGGGGTCCTGAACTGTGCGTCTAAGGCTGATGGTAACAGGAGGCGGGGACATAATGTTTACCCAGGTTCGGGCCCTCTCGATGGAGGTAATACCCTACTTCCTGCTTGATTGATCTTGATGATATGAGTATTACAAGAGTTGATCTACCACGATACCGTAGAGGCTAAACCCTAGAAGCTAGCCTATGATTATGATTGTTGTTCTATGGACTAAACCCTCCGGTTTATATAGACACCGAAGGGGGCTAGGGTTACACAGAGTCGGTTACAAGGGAGGAGATCTACATATCCGAATTGCCAAGCTTGCCTTCCACGCAAAGGAGAGTCCCACCCGGACACGGGACGAAATCTTCAATCGTGTATCTTCATAGTCCAACAGTTCGGCCAAAGTATATAGTCCGTCTGTCCGAGGACCCCCTAATCCAGGACTCCCTCATATGACATGCTGTGTACCAGACCTATTGTATACCTTGCCATGAGTTTGGCAAGGGAGTACAATAGTGATCTAGGAGTAGATCACTAGACAATGGTCAAAATTATCCTTAGAGGACTAAGGAAATATTTCTCGGTTATGGAGGTGATAAAGAGTTCGTCATAGAGTTATGTCGATTCAAGCTTTGACACCAATTTGGATGACTCTGAGTATCAATCTGGATACATATTGAAAGTGGGAGCATTTAGCAAGAGTAGCTCCATGCAGAGCATTGTAGACATATAAATTTTCAAAATACAAACGGATCTGAATGTGGCAGACCCGTTGACTAAACCTCTCTCACAAGAAAAACATGATCACACCTTAGTACTCTTTGGGTGTTAATCACATGGCGATGCAAACTAGATTATTGAATCTAGTAAACCCTTTGGGTGTTGGTCACATGGCGATGTGAACTATGGGTGTTAATCACATGGTGATGTGAACTATTGGTGTTAAATCACATGGCAATGTGAACTAGATTATTGACTCTAGTGCAACTGGGAGACTGAAGGAAATATGCCCTAGAGGTAATAATAAAGTTGTTATTTTATATTTCCTTATATCATGATAAATGTTTATTATCCATGCTAGAATTGTATTAACCGGAAACTTGATACATGTGTGGATACATAGACAAAACACCGTGTCCCTAGTAAGCCTCTACTAGACTAGCTCGTTAATCAAAGATGGTTAATTTTCCTAACCATAGACATGTCTTGTCATTTGATGAACGGGATCACATCATTAGTATAATGATGTGATGGACAAGACCCATCCGTAGCTTAGCATGTTGATAGTTCAGTTTTATTGCTATTACTTTCTTCATGTCAAATACATATTCCTTCGACTATGAGATTATGCAACTACCGGATACCGGAGGAATACCTTGTGTGCTATCAAACATCACAACGTAACTAGGTGATTATAAAGATGCTCTATAGGTATATACGGAGGTGTTTGTTGGGTTGACATAGATCGAGATTAGGATTTGTCACTCTGAATATCGGAGAGGTATCTCTTGGCCCTCTCGGTAATGCACATCATAATAAGCCTTGCAAGGAATGTGACTAATGAGTTAGTTGCGGGATGATGCATTACGAACGAGTAAAGAGACTTGCCGGTAATGAGATTGAACTAGGTATGAAAATACCGACGATCGAATCTCGGGGAAGTAACATACCGATGATAAAGGTATTAACGTATGTTGTCATTACAGTTTGACCGATAAAGATCTTTGTAGAATATGTAGGAACCAATATGAGCATCCAGGTTCCGCTATTGGTTATTGACCGGAGAGGTGTATCGGTCATGTCTACATAGTTCTCGAACCCATAGGGTTCGCACGCTTAACGTTCGATGACGATTTTGTATTATATGAGTTATGTGATTTGGTGACCGAATGTTGTTCGGTATCCTAGATGAGATGACGGGCATGACGAGGAGTCTCGAAATGGCCGAGAGGTAAAGATTCATATATAGGACGATAGTATTCGGACACCGGAAGTGTTTTGGGGGTACCGGGTACGTATCGGGTCACCGGAAGGGGTTCCGGGCAACCCCCGACAAACTATATGGGCCTAATGGGCCAAGAGAGGGACAGACCAGCCCCTAAGGGGCTGGTGTGCCCCCATATGGGCTGGTCAAATTGGAGTAGAAACGGGTAAGGAGGAAAGGAAAAAGGGAATAGGATTCCCCCTTCCCCCTCTTGCCTTCCTACTCAGAATAGAAATAGGAAATGGGGGAGGCCGAATTGGGAGGACCCCAAGTAGGATTCCTCCTACTTGGGGTGCCCCCTTGGTTGCCTCTCCTCCCCTCCAACCTATATATATGAGGGGGGGCACCGCTAGAACACACAACAAACATTGTTATCCATGTGCGGCGCCCCCCTCCACAGTTTATGCCTCCGGTTATATTCACGTAGTGCTTAGGCAAAGCCCTGCGCGGATCACTTCACCATCAACGTTACCACGCCGTCGTGCTGACGGAACTCTCCCTCCACACTTTGCTAGATCAAGAGTTCGAGGGACGTCATCGAGGTGGACGTGTGCAGAACTTGGAGGTGTCGTACGTTCGTTGCTTGGTCGGTCGGAATGAGAAGAAGTTCGATTACATCAACCGTGTTGTCAAACGCTTCCGCTTTCAGTCTATGAGGGTACGTGGACACACTCTCCCCCTCTCATTGCTATGCATCTCCTAAATAGATCTTGCGTGAGCATAGGAATTTTTTTGAAATTTCATGCTACGTTCCCCAACAGTGGGCTCCCTAGCAGGCCTTTGGTGCGCATCTTTGGCTATATGGTGTGTTTTGACCTGGAAAAAATCAGAAGGAAGCTTTTGGGATGAAGCGCCGCCGTCTTGAAGCGGAACTTGGGAAGAACCAATCTAGGACTCTGGCGGAGCTATTCTGGCGGGGAAACCTCCCTCCGGGAGGGGGAAATCGTTGCCATCGTCATCACCAATGATCCTCTCGTCGAGAGCGGGTCAAACTCCATCAACATCTTCACCAGCACCATCTCCTCTCAAACCCTAGTTCATCTCTTGTATTTGATCTTGGTCCCAAAACCTCGGATTGGTACCTGTGGGTTGCTACTAGTGTTGATTACTCCTTGTAGTTGATGCTAGTTGGTTTATTCGGTGGAAGATTATATTTTCAGATCCTTAATGATAATTAATACTCCTTTGATCTTGATCATAAATATGTTTTGTGAGTAGTTATGTTTGTTCCTGAGGACATGGGAGAAGTCTTGTTATAAGTAATCATGTGAATTTGGTATTCGTTTGATATTTTGATGAGATGTATGTTGTCTCTCCTCTAGTGGTGTTATGCGAACATCGACTACATGACACTTCACAATTATTTGGGCCTAGGGGAAGGAATTGGAAAGTAATAAGTAGATGATGGGTTGCTAGAGTGACAGAAAGTTAAACCCTTGTTTATGTGTTGCTTCGTATGGGGCTGATTTGGATCCATATGTTTCATGTTATGGTTAGGTTTACCTTAATTCTTCTTTTGTAGTTACTAATGCTCGTGAGAGGTGTTAATCATAAGTGGGAGCCTTGTCCAAGGAAGGGCGGCACCCAAGCACCGGTCTACCCACATATCAAATTATCAAAGTAGCGAACGCGAATCATATGAGCATGATGAAAACTAGCTTGACAGCAATTCCCATGTGTCCTCGGGAGCACTTTGCTTTATATAAGAGTTCGTCCAGACTTTTCCTTTGCTACAAAAAGGATTGGGCCACCTTGTTGCACGTTAGTTACTTTATTTACTTGTTACCCGTTACGATTTATCTTATCACAAAACTATCTGTTATCGATAATTTCAGTGCTTGCAGAGAATACCTTACTGAAAACCACTTGTCATTTCCTTCTGCTCCTCGTTGAGTTCGACACTCTTACTTATCGAAAGGACAACGATAAATCCCCTATACTTGTGGGTCATCAAATATACCCATACAATTAGAGCTCACTACTAGGAAAAGGGCTATAGATAGGATTGACACTAATGGCGCACCAGGGAAGTAGTGCGCCACTACTATATACTAATGGCGCACCAGTTGGTGATGCGCCATTAGTATGGAAGACACTAATGGCGCACCAGAAAATAGGTGCGCCACTAGTGACAATTTGTTTTTTCATTTTTACATACATACTAATGGCGCATCCTACCGAAGTGCGCCATTACTAATTCTAACTAGTAATGGCGCACCAGACAGGGAGTGCGCCAGTACTGAATTTTTTTATTCTTTTTTTTTGCAAAACTACTAATGGCGCACCGCATCACAGTGCGCCATTACTAGTTTAAACTACTAATGGCGCACCCTGTAAAAGTGCGCCATTAGTATATATATATATATATATATATATATATATATATATATATATATATATATATTCTGCAAAACTAATAATGGCGCACCACCTGCAGGTGCGCCATTAGTAACTAGTGTTACTAATGGCGCATTTGCAGGTGGTGCGCCATTAGTAACCTGGGACCCCAACAAGATATTTTGGACAGCCACACCTACCCACTCACTTTCTCCACTTCATTCACCTCCTTCTCCAAGCTTTCGCCTGCCTCCTCCTCCTCACCTCATTTCCACCATAGATTCATCAAAATTAAGTGGTGAAATTACCTTTTTTGATAGGTAAGTAAGGGGAAAGCTATCTTCATGATGTAGATCTACTTTTTTTCTCCCTAGCTCGCTCCAACAACGTGCAGATGCACTTTTTGTGGCCTAGCTAGATCTATGTATGTTTATGGTGTTGCATGTGTTTGTGGTGTTGCATATATGTTTGTGTTTGCAGGTACCGGTATTTGAAATGCGATAGTTGCCAATATTTTGCCGGAATGTTGATTCATTTCCGTTTCGGCGAGAATTTTGGCACTATGCATTCTTTTTGGTCCTATTTTTAGGGAAGGTCATGCCAAATTTTTTCTTGGTTCTAAAATATCGTTTTGCTCTACCCCGCAGGAGACCATGGTCCGCACGATGACCGAAGGCATCGTGAATAGGTTTTTGAGCTCCGCGAAGGCCGAGATGCTTCAAAAGAACGAGACGGAGATAAGATGTCTGTGTCGAAGATGCAAGCAGAAGAGCCTTATTGCGGGCCCGGATTCCGGGCAGGTGCGGGACCACCTGCTCTTGCGTGGTTTCATGTATGGCTATTGGTGGCAAGGTGATGAAGATGACTATGAAGTCGTCCATGGGGGCCGGGCAAGAAATGAGGAAGGGCAACAAGACAAGTACCACCGCGGTGAGGGCGGGCGAGAAGACGAAGAATCTCCAGGACATGATCACGACGGTGATGCTGTACACAGTCATCATGTAGAAGATGTCGTACATGATGATGAGGAAGATCAAGATGAAGGGCATGATCATGAAGATTTAGATGCCGGAGCAGACAACGATGGAGGCTGGGTGCAGGACCCTCATATTCAAGAGCTGCTTCTCAAGCAGACGGATAACGCAAGAGCTGCCGCCCGAGAGAAAGCCAAGCTGGATCAACTGGAGATAGACGCGGTTACTCCATTGAATGAAGGATGCAGGCCCAAGGATACCCGCCTGAAAGTAACGCTCCTGGCTCTGGAGATGAAGGTAAAACACAAAATGACCGACGCATGCTTCGACAAGAACATGTCATTCTAGCACGAACGTCTTCCCAAGGGGAACAAGTGTCCAACCAGTTTCGAGGAGGCGAAGAAAATCGTGTGTCCTCTGGATTTACCGCACGTGAAATACCATGTGTGCATGAACAATTGCATCATTTATCGGGACGAGCACGCGGAGTCTACCATATGTCCGGTGTGCGGCGTCACTCGATACAACAAGAGGAAGAAAGCTCCTCGAAAATCGGTGTGGTACTTCCCGATCACTCCTCGTCTGCAGCTGTATTTCATGGACCCTAAGGTAGCAAAGCTCCTGCGTTGGCACGCGGATAGGGAGGAGAAGAAGCGGGAAGATGACGGAAATGATCCGGAGATAAATAAAAAAGACAAGATGCTGAGTCACCCTAAGGATGCGAGCCAGTGGCAAGCGTTGAACATCGAATACCCAGGATTTGGAAAGGATCCAAGGAACATCATGCTGGGCGCGAGCACCAATGGAGTCGATCCATTTGGCAGCCAGAGAAGCACACATAGCAACTGGCCTGTGTTTGTGTGGATGTACAACCTTCCCCCCTGGTTGTGCATGAAGAGGAAGTACATTCACATGAGTATGCTAATTGAAGGGCCGAAACAACCAGGGAACAACATCAATCTGTATCTGGGGCTGCTGAAAGAGGAGCTAGACACGCTGTGGAAAACGCCAGCCAATACGTGGGATGCCGTAGAGAAAGAATATTTCCCTATGAGAGCCGCACTGCTCACGACGGTGCACAACTATCTCGGTTACGGATATCTCGCGGGGCAGGTAGTCCACGGATTTTCTGGATGCGTAAGGTGCATGGATGACAGAACGTATCGCCAGCTAGATAGAGATCCCGGGTCTTCGAAAACCATGTTCATGGGACATCGAAGGTGGCTTCGCGACGATGACCTATGGAGGAAACGCAAGGATCTGTTCGATGGTGAAACCGAACCCCGAAAACGCCCGCGTACGAGGAGCGGCGAGGAAATAGATGAGCTGTTGAAAAATTGGAAAGATTGCCCACTGCCAGGAAAGAAGCAAAAGGCGCCAGAGCCGCTGCTGAAGGTATGGAAAACGAGGTCTATTTTCTGGGACTTGCCGTACTGGAAGATCCATCGTGTGCTTCACAGCCTTGATGCCATGCATATCATGAAAAACGTGTGCGAGAGTCTGCTTGGTACCCTGCTCAACATGCCAAAGAGGACCAAAGATGGGCCGAAAGCAAGGGCAGACTTGAAATCAATGGGCATCAGGCAGGAGCTTCACGCTAATGATGATGATGATGATGATGATGATGATGATGATGATGATGATGATGATGATGATGATGATGATGAGGCGAAGGAGGACACAGAAACTCGTCGCAAAGGCAAAAAGGCCAAGAAGACCGGAAGTGACTACCCTCCCGCGTGCTTCACTCTAAGTCGGGAGGAGATCGAGCAGTTTTCCACCTGCCTCGTAGGAGTAAAACTTCCTTATGGTTACGCGAGGAAGATAAGCAGATACCTACACCCAGCGAAGCAGAAGTTCAGCGGGATGAAGTCTCACAACTGTCACGTGCTGATGACGCAGATACTTCCAGTTGCAATCTGTGGGATCATGGACGCACACGTCCGTGAAATGCTATTTGGCCTATGCAACTTTTTCGACGTCATCTCTCGGAAGTCGATTGGCGTGAGGCAACTCAGAAGGCTACAGGAAGAGATCGTGGTGATACTATGCGAGCTTGAGATGTACTTCCCGCCCGCATTCTTCGACGTTGTGGTGCATCTGCTGGTCCATATCGTGGAGGATATCATCCAACTCAGGCCGACGTTCCTGCACAGCATGATGCCGTTCGAAAGGATGAATGGTGTCATCAAAGAATACGTTCGCAACATGTCACGTTCAGAGGGAAGTATAGCCAGGGGCTTTCTGACCGAAGAGTGCATCTCCTACTGCACGAATTATCTAGGCATCGAGAACCCCGTTGGTCTGCCCGTCAACAGGCACCTCGGCAGGCTCGCTGGATGGGGTCACCGTGAGGGTCGCCGCGAAATGCATGTCGACTTCGAGGGTCAACTCGCCGACTTTGAAAGAGCAAACCTAATCGCGCTACAACACATAGACGTGGTCGATCCTTGGGTGGTAGAGCACAAAACCTTTATTGATAAGACATATAATGACCGAGGCCAACAGAGGACGGACGGAGATATAATCAAAGAGCACAACTCATGTTTCACGCGTTGGTTCAAGCAGAAGCTTCTGTCGTACCCTTTACATGAGGATTCTTCCGCGGAAGAACAACTCATATTCGCCTTGTCACAGGGCGCCAAGCACAACCTGATGACCTATGAGGCATACGATATCAACGGCTACACATTCTACACCGAGAACAAGGACATGAAGAGCGATGGTTATCAGAACTCCGGGGTAACGATGGAATCCTACACCGGTAACGACAAGGACAGATACTACGGAAGGATCGAGGAGATCTGGGAGCTGAGCTACGCTGGAGAGAAGGTCCCGATGTTCCGTGTCAGATGGGCCAAGAGCGTCCTAAAAGAAGACTGGTATTTCACCACCATGGTTATACCCGAAGCCAAATCCAAGACCATGGGCGCAAACGTCACCGTGAAAAATAAGCCATGGGTACTGGCTTCCCAAGTGGACCAATGCTTCTTCATTACCGACCCGTCAAAGCCCAGTCGTGTTGTCGTGAGGAGAGGCAAAAGGAAGATCATCGAAATGGATGGAGTAGCCAATGAGCAAGACTTCCACAAGTACGGCGACCCGAAGATCGAACATGACGACGACGATGAAGTAGCAGCACACACCACAAGAAGAAGCAGGACCACCCTACCTAAAGGACGTCCGTTCCACAGAAGAACTCCATTTGCGAAAAAGAAGGGCAAGAAGATTGTGAACAGATAGCTAGCTAAGATCGATTGTATTTAAATCGTAGTCTTCATTTCTCGATTGTATTTCATGGGCACTTTTTGATATCATGAATATTTTTAAATTTCACGGGCACTTTTTGAATTCATGAGGACACTCGATCTCGATCCCCCTCCACCGTTGTCGACGAGCACTCGGCCCCCCGCACCCTCCCCCGCTCCACCGCCGTCAACGGGCACCCCCGCACCCTCCCCCGCTCCACCGCCGCCGCCGATGATATTTTTAAGTAACAAATTTGAACATATTTTTTAAAAAATTATTACTATTTTTATAAAAAAATATTACTGTTATGATTTAAACAAGTTTGAACATATTTAAACACAAATAAATATCAAACATCATTTAAAATGCAAAAAAAATATTGTGGAGCCTATGAATCGAACCCAGGACCTCCTGGTGTGTGTGCTGCGTGCTAACCAGTCAAGCTAGTGGGCGGGTTCTAATGTGGATTGGGTTAGGTGCAATATAACATGTGCTCGAACTGTAATAAAAAAACATTCTAATGGCGCACCGCTGCGGGGTGCGCCATTGCTATCTAAAAAAAGACTTCTAATGGCGCACCGCTGCGGGGTGCGCCATTGCTATCTAAAAAAAGATTTCTAATGATGCACCGAGGTGTGGTGCGCCATTAGTAAGCTTCCCCCTAGCTGTCCTCCCTCTTCCTCACCAGATCCCCTTCGACCCTCTCTCCCTCGCCATCAGATCCACCCGCGCGCTGCACCGACCCACGACGTTGCCGCCCCGACCCTCAACGGACTCCACCCCCGCCGCCCCCGCGCCCCCACCCCCGCCGCCCCGACCATCGCCGGACTCCACACCCCCGCCGCCTCCATAGAGAGCACCCCTCGCTCGATTCCCCCTCTTTCCCCATCGAGCCGCCTCCTCCTCGGCTCGTACTCGAGCACGAGAGCTCGTGCGGTGACCGCGCTCGCCGTCGTCATTGTCGCGGCCACCGTCGTCCCCACGCCAAGATAGTGTGTCCCCCGGCTTCCCCGTCGTCTACAAGTCCAGATCGAGCCAGGGCACCGCCGAACGACGGGATCGAGATCGTCTTCTTCCTTCTGCCGTCGTCGATTTCGCCTTGATCCGCGCCGCCTCGACCGCCCCCGACCTCGCCGAGTTCGCCTACGCCCCCTCCCCCCCTGTGAGCCCATCCGTCGATCCCCTTCTTCCTTCGCGTGGACCCATCACCGTAGACGCTGCTGCCCGCCTGACCCGAGCTCGCTCCGCCCCCGCGCCCTCTGACTTGCTCCAGATTTTAGGATTTCTTTTCTTTTAGGATTTATTTTCTTCTAGGACTAGGTTTTTATTATTTTTTCTGTTGTGATTGTTTTTTGAGCTCTTTCTTTTTCATTTCCTACTATCCTTATCCTAATTATCTTAAATTGTTATGATGTGTGTAACAGGATTAGATCTTGGATTTGCTAGTGGACTTTGGGAGTTTCTTAGCCAGCTTGGTGACTCCATATTTTTCACTATTTCAGCAAGTCTTTTGTAAGCATTAAACTTTCAGCACTACATTTCTATCGTATGTGTACATCTGTTTGCTTCCAATTGCTATATATGTATTGTTGTTACTAAAAATGATGAAGCTCCTGTCAATTGCTATACATATATATGTGTATGATGATCCTCCTTTCCTGCAGTAGTATAACTAGGATATAAAGCACATTGAATTAACAATCTTGTATGGTGCCTAAACTACAATGATTCAGGAACATCAGATGACATAGCATGTGGATATTGACATAGGATGAGTAGATTAATAAGTGAGCCAAAAGTGATGGACAAACCTCATGCTAGGAATTCTCGAGGGTTGCAGTACATGGAATGCATTTGCAAATGCAGCCAAAACCTGATATATACCAAAAAATTGTATAGAAATATGCTGAATTTTCTGCTCTGATTGTTGCTCAAAGAAATTTAGCAAAAAAATGGGGTCCTGGGAGACGCCGCTGCTGCTTGAGGCCCTTGAGAGGCCCTTCGTGTCGTGATGATTTTGCAGGTACCCCGAGAGGCCCTTGAGTTTGCCGGAATGTCGATTAACTTCTGTTCCGGCAAATTCGGGTACTCCATATGTCCTATTTTCAGCAAAGGTCATGCTGAAATTTTCCGTGAATTTTAGCATGACTTTGCTAAAAATCGGACATATGAGGTACTTGCTACTAATGCATGGGCCGGGGTATCTTAGTACTTAATTAAGTAGGATCAACTGCCCCTTTATTCTTGCTGCATTAAACCATAGGTGGCAATAGAGCCAAGTGATTAGGCCCAACTTAGAAATTCTCCTCAGCATCAATAAACCCTAGATGATAAACCCAACATAGGTGGCAATAGAGCCAACTGATTAGTGCCAAGTGATTAGGCCCAACCTAGGGTGCCTCGGCATCGATAAACCCTAAATGATGAAAACTTAGCATTTAGGGTGCCTCGGCGTCGACAAATCCTAAATGATGAAACCTTGGCTTTTAGGGTGCCTTGGTGTCGATGAGAACCTAAATGATGTACGCTTAGGCTTTTAGGGTGCCTCGGCATCGACAAACCCTAAATGATAAAAGCTTAGCTTTTAGGATGCCTCGGTGTCGACAAACCCTAAATGATGAGACCATGATCTTGTTCCTTGACAATAACCAACTTTTTGACCAAACTTTTTTCCTATTTAGAGCGAAACATGGCCCACAATGATGAGGCCGGCGGTTCACGCGACAAGCAATTCTGGGAGCTGTCCCAGGAGTTGGAGGAAGAACCTCACCGCTATGAGGACGCCGCGGAAGACACTGATCCTGACTACACAACCCCTAGTGGCATCGGGGATGACACCACTGATGATGGCGCCGGGATGCCACCACTGATGTTGGCGGC
Organism: Triticum aestivum; assembly: GCF_018294505.1. Taxonomy (NCBI): domain Eukaryota; kingdom Viridiplantae; phylum Streptophyta; class Magnoliopsida; order Poales; family Poaceae; genus Triticum; species Triticum aestivum. The sequence goes on along the minus strand of NC_057803.1, from coordinate 589,926,331 downwards.
GCACGCACAGATGGCAGCCAACCGAAGAGGCAACGGAAGGACCGCCGCCCGAACATGCTCGGCACCGTCAAGGAGGAATTTACTGAAGTGAACTCCGACGGGCATCCGACGATGCCCAAACACGTAGTCAAGGGGTACTCGATTCAGCTCGGGTGCATTCTCCAGAGCACCGCCTCGATCAACACTGAGAACCTAAGGCATAAGGACCGAGGGAATTTGCGCAGCCTCCTCTTCACGAAGCTGCACGAACAATACAAGTTCCCCGCTGAGTTCGCAAACACACGCCTCTCAGGTAATAAAGTGAACGGTGCCGCCCTCACAACGATGAGCACGGCCCTGTCTACTTGGAAAAGCATGGTGAAGGCAATGATTGACAAAGGTGATAGTTATGAGAAGATCAAGGCGAAATATCCTTTGATGAGCGAAGATGACTACAAGGAGTTCAAGATCAAGTGCGAGAGCCCCGCAACCTCCGAATCAAGTAAGTGGGGGAAAGAAATGCGGCAGTTGAACATAGGGGTCCACCAACTCGGTCCCGGCGGTTACAGAGTGGCGGAGCCTGTATGGGACAAGGAGGACGCGGAGCGTGCCGAGCAAGGCCTACCGCCCCGCTTCGAGAAATACAGTGACAAGCAGACCAGGAACTTTCTCAGGGCCCGGTACAAGGAGGACCCGGTAACAAAGGAGCTTACCATGGATCCGAAGACCAAGGAGCTTGAGCTTGTTCTGGTAAGGAATATACCCCCACGTAATTAGCTCCATATGGTTGCATTCTAATTAATCCCCAATATTTCTAAATGGTTCACGTTCCTTCCGCAGGACAAAGAAAGCAGTAGCGCGGGGTCGTCTCAGAGCTCCCCTTTCGACACCCCTTTGAATAGGGCATTGAACGTAATGAAAAACAGGGATAAGCTCAATAAGCCGACGTCAGCTGGTCGCGTGGCCGACAAAGGCTTGTCCACAAAATGGTCGTCATACTATGGCGCTGGTGGGCGAAAGGGGAAAAAGACCAGCTCGGAAAGCCAGTCGCGCGAGGTTGAAGCACTCAAGGCGCAAGTGGCGCAGATTTCGGAGATGGTCCAAGAGCAAGTGCAACAACAACTGGGATCGACGCTTACCGGCATTATGCCTACCTTGATTCATGGGATAACGACGTGGATTGCGGGTGGTCAACAGGGGCCGCCCCCGATTCCCAGCTTCACGGCCAGCAACTCACACAACGCGCAGGCGGCGCCATTGGTGTCTCCGGCGGCGGCGGTATTGGTGTCTACGGCGGCGGCGCCATTGGTGTCTTCGGCAACGGCGGTATTGGTGTCTCCGACGCCGGCATTGGAGCTTAAAGCACCCGGGTGTACGCCGGCCGGCACCTCGCCAGCAAGCGGCCCCTCCGTCAGTTGCACGCCCGCCGTTGGCGGTGCCTCGACATTAGCCGAGCTCGACGGCGTCACGGTAACTAAGCCTCTCGGTCGAGGACTTCATCTCCTTGCCTTTGACTGGGCATCCCTGAGCCCTACATGTTTTTGCAGGGCGCCGCCAATGTTCCTTGCACTCTCCTGCACTTCGTGGGCGGCGAGTTGGTCGATGTCGCCAAGGGCAGAATCATTCAACCGGGCAACCCCGTGTTCCACGGTAATCCGATGCCACCCACAATGTATAGGGTTGAAGTGGTTCGGGTGCTGCCAGGCTGCGACGAGATGTTACCTCCGATTCGACCCACTGGGGCCGACGAAGAAGATGAGATGACCCTCAGCGCCTGCCTAAGCTGGCCCCTGCTTTGGCCGAAGAGCCAGATTCGTTTGGGGGCGGGGGACACCACCCCACAGACAAGACCGCCAGTCGTGTCGGCGCCAAGCCATGGCAAGAACGCCGCAACGCTACCGGACATGCCGGACATCCCTATGGCACAGGATCCGGACGACGACGACAACGACGATGGTACATTTACCAACGTCGATAAGTACTTTGTCGAACATGGGTACGGTGACGAGTTATGTGGGCCTCCTTCTCAAGAACCCAAACAAGACGACCGCGATCTAGCTGGTACGGCGGAGAAACCCAATTGCAACAGGCGTCGTCTGGCGTTCAGTTCTCAGGAGACGCCTCCAGCTGCCGCCTTCACTGAGCCTCAGATAGCGGAGGTGCCAAATATTATCAGCCCCAACACGCTCAAGAAGGCGGTCTGTGAGCAGAACTCAGTCCCATTACAGCAGATCAAGAAGAAGGGCCGAAAACGGCCGACTAAAAAGGCCGCCGGTGCGAGCCAGCCGGCACCGAGTATGATCCGTGCTAAGGACGGGCCACCTTCACCCAAGGATATCTCGAGGAGGGTGCATGTGGCGGGTAGGGCGATGCTACCGACAAATATGCTCAATGCTACAACCGGTGCTACGCGGAGTCTGCACGACAGTGTTCTTTCTTTGGAGAAGCGGCGTCTCAGAGAGAATGATGTGGCATACCCGGTTTTCGTGGCCAAGGTGCCAGAGGGCAAGGGCTTTGTGTATGGCGACATCGGGGGTACGATCGTCCTGTGGTTTGATGACATCTTTGCTATGTTTAACCTTCATCCGCTGCACTACACCTTCGTTCGGCTGTTTTCGTTGAGTATGGAGATGCGGATCATTAGAGACAAGACCCCGGACATCGTGATCGTCGACCCCTTCTACATGCGTGCCAAGCTCTTGAGCAGCGCTGGGGACCGCAAAGTCGCGAGTTCACACCTCGAAGACATCATTCTGGCAAACCCAGATAAGGATAACTTCCTTGTGGCTTACTTTCCCGAGTAAGTCATCCCTTAACCGCCCCGTAACATATGATTTCTTAGATTTTGATCATTCTTTTTTTTCTAACATTCCGTGTTCTGTGCAGTGACACATATTGCACACTCATCCTCTTAAGCCCGAAATATTCCATGGCCACGTATTTCGACCCGAACCGTAACTCCAAGATAGACTACATAAATATCAAGAAAGTTCTTGATGATGTTCTCCCCGGCTACGCCAAATCTGGAGGCACCTTCACCAGGGCAGTTTGTAAGTACGGCAAGCACGTGTTCGCCCACAATACGATGTTCTGCTGCGTCAAGCAGCCGCCTGGCGGTCAGAAGGATGCCTACTACGCCCTCCATCACATGCGGGCGATCGTAAGGGACCATCATCACCTTCTGCTACCAAATAATCTCAAAGATTGGGCCGCGAGCTTGTCGGGCAATCCAGGACGCGGACATCAGACAAGAATTCTTTCGCATCCATTCGGAGTTTGCGGACATCATCCATCAAGATGTCCTTCATACCTCGGGGCAGTTCTTCCTCAGATATCAACCGTCCAACATTGAGATAGACGGAATGCTACAAATGCAGGCTGACAACGCCCGCGATTTCATGACCATCACGATAGACGGCGGCTTCATCCACGCTCATGTCCATGAGTCGAGTCGAAAGTAGTGATGTGTAGTTCTGAAATATTGATTGGCTCATGTTGTAATTAAACTTTAATGAATTGTATGTCTCTTTGGTTTGGATAGTCGTTTAACTTAGATGTAATCGATGCTATTTATTAGTAGGACCATGAATCGTGCTATTAATGTCTTGCTTTTCTCTTCCGATCCTTTTGTTGCATACTTATATATTGCTTATGTATGTATTGTCTGTTGTTTGGCTTGTGCATAGAGATGCCGTCGTATGTCATGTACAAGGGTAAGGTTCCCGGTGTCTATGACGACTGGGAGGAGTATCGGAGACAGGTTCATCGTTTCAGCGATAATAGTTACAAAGGGTACACCACTAGGGCGGAGGCAGAATCTAGATACGCCCGCTATCTAGCGGGAGAGAGGAGGGAGCGTTGGAGGAACCGGATGAAGACCAATTTCATCGCGATGATGCTCATCGTGATGACCGCAGCTCTCTTCTATGTGATGGTAGTTTATATGATCGATATCGACTTGTAATGTGAAGACAAACTCGATACTCGCGGTCTCAAGACTTGTAATGTTTTATCTTTGTTCGGTCTTTTGAATTCAGAGACTAATATGATGAATTGTATTCGGAGACTAATCTTCTATTGTATTCGATGAATCTGCTGTTTCTGTGTGCTACTATCTATATTCTGTCAAATAATATATTTTGTAACTTGTGCAAAAATCAAAAAAGTAAAAAAAACTAATATTCATACTAATGGCGCATCACTACAGAGTGCGTCATTAGTATGCCAAAGTATACTAATGGCGCATCACCAAACTGTGCGCCATTAGTATGCCAAGTATACTAATGGCGCATCCATCCGCAGTGCGCCATTAGTGTGCCAAAACACATGGTTAAATATGGCCCCTGGGAGGTATACTAATGGCGCACTGCATGGTGCGCCATTAGTATACCAGATACTAATGACGCACCAGTGGTGCGTCATTAGTAATAAATACTAGTGACGTGATACTAATGGCGCACCAGTGATGCGCCATTAGTAGGCAAAACTGGTGCGTCATTAGTAGGCATTTTCCTAGTAGTGCCTTGCAAATTTTTGTCGAGAAATAGCATCCGATGAGCCCTAAAATGAGAAAAAATGTTAACTTTAATTGGTACGGGCGATTCGCTATCTCAAAAACCAATCGACATTGATTCGATAACAAAGATTTGATTATTTTTTCCAGGTGAATACAATATAATGTATTATACTAGTAATGATTATTTGATTGACTGGGACAATGCATATGCGTTGCAACGGGATAAAAATATTCTAGTGATTTACATAACCATATTAATGCAATGGCGTAAAGAAATGTTTATCAAATCATGTCCGTGATTCTTTTAGTACTTTATAGTTAAATATGAAGTTTGGTAAGTAAATTAAAATGAAATTGGTTCAGAAGATAAATAAATTAGGACAACGCTAACGCCCACATGTGTAATGGGAGCGAAACCGGCCCACACACCTTATAGTACATAAACTGTGCCACGTCATCGCATGCATGCATGTGAATTTTTTTTGGATTTTCTGTTTTTAAAATGTTTTATCTCTTAAATTAAAAAACTGATTGAAGATTCGTTTTCACCATTAAATCTCTCGCGATGAGATCTTCGAAAATGGATCTCATATCAATATATTTCGACGATTTTTTTCGGTTAAAAGTTGCCATGTCTATTGCACATGAATTGCCATGGTGTTTACACTGAAGTTGCCATGATATATTTCAACTATTTTCTTCTACATTTAAAAGTAAATTTTGACATATATAAAACAGAAAATTAAGAAACTAGACTTGCCATGAACCATAAACTAATATTGCCATGATACATGCACTTAAAATTGCCATGGTTTATACAAAGAATATTTTTCATGGTCAAAGTACTGCAGTTGCCATCATCAAATACTAAAATTGACATGCTCTACAAACTGAAATTGCCACATTGCAACTTTAGTTTAAGCATTATGGCAACTACAGTGTAAACATCATGGCAACTTTTGGGGAAAAAATTCATCGAAACATATCAATATGGGGTCTAGTTTTGAAGATCTCATCGAGACAGATTTAATGGTGAAAACGGATTTTTAATTCGACTTTTTAATTAGAAGATAAAACATTTTTAAGCCTAAAACCAAAAAGATTCCTGCTGATGTCATCTTTTCACATGTGGCAAAATGGGTGGTAAAGGAGACGTTTGGGCGATGTGCAATATGCCACACGTGTGGGCGTTAGTTTTTTCGATAAGTTAAGATGATTGATTATGGTACGGATAAGGTTGGACAAAGAGGTGATGGGAATAAAAGTGAAACATGAAACCTTACATTATTTTTAAAGTAATATAATATATATATATATATATATATAATAGAGATAAAGATATATGGATATAGATATATAGATATAATATAGATATAGATATGCTAGAAGTGGAAATAATGTGCTCAAAATGCATGGACCAAATAGCTACTCCGATTATGGATATGGGTTGACGTGGAAGGCACCGAAACGGACCACAACGTACGGCACGTGTGGCATGCATGCTACAGTACAAAAGGAAAGTGACGCATAACATTAACACTCCCGGCTCACCCATAAAACCAAACTTGATATAAACCTCTGCCGCTGCCTGGCCAGTGGTCTGGTCACTATCTTACGGCGGGGCTTGGGTCAAGCATAGGACGGGAGGCCTGCCAGCGACGAAGCCATGGCCATGTTCGCGATGGAGAGCGTCATGCTGCCGGCGAGCATGGTGCTGGTGCAGCTCTTCTCGATCTTGCTAGTGCTTCTCTCCAAGCTCGCCCTCAACATCGGCATGCGGCCCTTCGTCCTCCTCGCCTACCGGAACCTCATCGGCGCCGCCGCCATCGCGCCCCTCACCTTCGTCTTCGAGAGGTTTGTTCCTGCGCACCATCGACATCCCCTCTTTGGTTCTCTAGCTAATTCTTAGAGGTAACAAATGGTTCTGTCACGCACAAAAGCAATAACATAACTTGTTTATTCTCCCCATTATTTTCTGCTTCGGTCGGCTAGTTTTGTTTTGTAGAATAATTGTTAGTTTCCTTTCTCAAAAAGAAAAGAAAAAATGATTTCCAATCGTGCAATTAATGGATGAACATTATAAGACATAAGAGAGGCTGGCCATCGGAGAGAGCACCACTAAAAATTTCTGATAATAAGACCTGCTTTTTTTTTGCGGGAATGATAATAAGACCTGCTACAATGCTTGCATAGTTCGCTAGCTGCATGGTCGCCATGACACAACAATGTGTATGTAAGACGGTGTGATCCACTTATCTATCCTTCAACATCGAAAGCCAGACAGTAGCTTTGTGGCCGAGGGATTGTAGCCTATGTCCTGAAAAAGAAAGAGGGAAAGTAAAATAAGAACAAATTACTCCACGTTACTACTACTTCAGTTCTTTAAAGTTTGACTTTGGACTGCAAAAACGAAAAGAAAAGAAAAAAACACAATCCCACGAGAGAGGATTTGCTACCATCCACGGGACCTCCCGTGCATGCATTCACCGCCTTGTCTATTACTATGTGGGACCACTGACATCACCTATAAGATTTTCTCTCTCATCTAGCATACATTCACATGTTATTCTACTCACCAAGTTTCATCCAAAAAAATAGATGCATACTGTATGTTGAAATAAAAGTTTGATTTACTTTCTGTTTGCATAATTGTTTTTTTTAACAAGATCTTTCAAACAAGACCAATATTGAATATATTTTTAGGAAATATTTTTTACAAGTAAACTACCATGCTCCAAACTTGTTTCATACAAATTTATTAATTTGATGCAAAAATTCAACAATGAGTTATTCAAACAAATCTTTGAACTTTGATAGTGTTTGACAAAGTATCTCATAGTTTTGTGTACTTTTAATAGTGTTTCAATGTGTATAAAATTTGATTATTTTTAGAACATGCTGAAACACATTCAAAAGTGGTATAGTTTTGAAGTTCTCCTCGTCATAAACACAAATATGTAAACGGGTCATAAATTATACTTTTGGTTTAAAAGATAAAATAGTTTTAAACATGGAAATAAAATAACAAAGCATGGGATGGTGAAGCATAGGCTTGCATGTGGTCAGAGGAAGATCTGACAAACTACAAAGAGCATTAATGCGCAACATCGAATTTCCAAGAAAAATGAACGGCCCTCCCATGCACAGAACCTCCCGTGCATGGGAGAAATGCTTTTCTCCACAATCCCACATGTATTATAACTTATTTTTATATGAGAGCCAGCTAAGATGTTCTAGCTAGTTTGCACCAATGCTTCACGCCTTGTCATTTCAATACACCATTTTTCACTCAACGTTCCCGGTGATTACTTGCTGGCACAGTGGCAGTGCTGTTGCTAATTTGTCATTTCCTGACTGACATCACCTTATCTCACAGGAAAAAAGCGAAAATCCCAAACCTCATAGAGTGGGGCTGGATTTCCATGAATGCCACATCCGGGTTAGTACAATCTGCCAACTTACTCACTACGCTACTTTTTTTAGTAAGATCGGTGTGAGCAGATACGTTGAGGATGCGAGGCATGCAGATGGCGCCGTTGTACACTCAAATGTGCCACTCGTGCGTACTGTCCGCCCAAGATACACTTTGGACTCTATTCCCTTGACCATTTTTCTGCTGACATACACAGGGTTATCCTGGCAATGGGGCTGTACTACTATGGACTGCGCGGCACCAACGCCACCTACTCCGTCGTCTTCCTCAACCTCATCCCCATTGTCACCTCCGTGGTTGCCATCCTACTCCGGTACTCGTCCCGACATGCATGAACAAATCTTCACGTGCGCAACGTGACAGTAATTGGCTACGTTGCATCGTTGACGAGCTCCCCGGGCCTCTCTGGTTCTCCAGGGCAGAGAAGTTGGTATTCAGGAAGTGGCATGGAAAGATGAAGTTCTTGGGCATCGTGACCTGTGTCGGGGGAACAATGGTGGTCAGCCTCTACAAGGGCAAGATGCTGCACCATCCTTGGCCGACCCACCTGCTGAGGTCCCATACTCAGGCGGCCGCAGCTCCAGCAGCTCACCACAACATGGTCATCGGCACATTGTTCCTTTGCGGTAGCTGCCTCGGATATGCCTTCTGGTTCATCATACAGGTGCTACTGACCTTGGAATAATCTGGCAATAGTACATTTTGGCAATTGCTTCACTTCAACATTTGCAATTGCTTCACTTCAACATTTTTGCAATTGCATCTACAAGTTAAGCTTGCCAAGGTATTCCCATCTAGGTACTGGGTGGCGACGCTGACGTGTCTGTCGGGAAGCCTACAAGCATTCGTCATCGGCATCCTCATCGACCCTCACACGTCCGCATGGAGGCTCAAGTGGGACCTGCAGCTCCTAACCATTGTCTACTCGGTAAGACATTGGCTTCATGTCTGTCATCTCTCGCATGTCTCACCAGCAAAACATGAAATCATGTCGATGCTTAATTTGCGTTTCACTTCCAAGGGGGTATTCAACACCGGTTTGCATTGGTCCTCATGTCGTGGGCGGTGAAGCGCCGTGGGCCCATCTACCCCTCCATGTTTAATTCCCTCGCGATGGTAGCGACGGTGATCATGGACTCGACACTGCTTGGCACCAGCATCTTCTTAGGCAGGTGAGCTAGTTTCTCGACCAGGAGGATAAACCTTATCAGTTTAGTCAGTCCAGATATGTATGTCAAATCTCAGTTTCCATGATATCATCAACAGCATGATAGGGACGGTGCTGGTCATTGTGGGGCTATACACATTTCTGTGGGGGAAAGGGAAGGAGTTGCAGGAAGCTATATCGCTAACGAAGAACGCCGGTGAGAATGAAGACCCTGGAGACGGTGGTGAGCATGGTGAGCCAGTGTTGGAGGTGCGTCATCGCGGCGATGAAATAGCATAGGGTGTGTTCATCATCCTGACCAAAGATGGTGTAAATGTGCGGTCATTTACATTAGAACTATCGAGGCTATGGATTAAGATTTGGACATCTTCAGAATTCAACATCCTGTATTTGTTCAATGAGCATTTAATCCATTATTATGTTTCCATTTTATTTGTTTTTGTTTTTTCGCGGAGAATTTCAGCCCCTGTCAGTCTATATTGTCTAAGTGTGTGATTTTCTTTTACATAGTCCCTCCATTCCACAATGTAGTCCATATTAGGTTTTTAGAAAGTCAAGCATGTCTATGTCTGACCATGTTTATTGAAGAAAATATTGACATCCAAATTTCAAATTTAGTATCACTACACTCATCATGAAGTGTACTTCTATATTTGATTTGTTTAGTATTTTATAGGTCGGTGGTTTATTCTATAATCTTGGTCAAACATAGAAATGTTTGAATTTTGCAAAATCAAATGCACACTACATTATGGAATGAAGGGAGTATGTGGTTTGTCGACATTAACATTATACAATCAAATGTAATATGATCATATACGCACTTCAAACATTATGAATTTATGATACATAGAAATATCACTGGAATGAAAACATCTTAAATAATAGACTAGTGACCAGTGGGCCATTACGTAACAACAACCACCCCCCCCCCCCACACACACACACACCAATGCCGCACCCCGGGTGACCGCCACCACCGCTGCCACCCAAACACCTCCTCTCTCATGCTTCCTGAATGTCATTGCCGCCGGTTCCTATCACCGTGTAGTGGTGGCAGCCCCCTACCACCAAACGGTGCTGAGGGAGGCTCCTCTTGGTGGCATCGTCAGTTTTCTGGGTCGGCTAGGGGCAAGTATGGCGCTCGCTGATAACCCACAAGTATAGGGGATCGTTTGTAGCCTTCTTTGATAAATAAGAGTGTCGAATCCAACGAGGAGCTAAAGGTAGAACAAATATTCTCTCAAGTTCTATCGACCACCTATATAACTCTACGCACAGTTGATGTTTGCTTTACCTAAAACGAGTATGAAATTAGAGGTACTTTGCGAGAATAAAACTACGAATAAATTGCAAGGTAATAAAAGTGGATAGCTTTTGTCAACAAGAAAGTCATTTGTCTCTAGGCAATCGATAACAAGTATCGGTAATCATTCTTGCAATTTATATGAGGGAGAGGCATGAGCTAACATACTTTCTCTACTTGAATCATATCACTACTAGAAAAAGGCTTATCCCCAATATCTCTACTAGTGGCGCACCATGATGGTGGTGCGTCACTGCTATATAGCAGTGGCGCACCAGATACAGGTACGCCATTATTGGCCACATTACTAATGGCGCACCTGGTGTGTGGTGCATCATTACTAGTTTTGAAAAAAAGATAACAACTTTTTTTATCTTTTTTTTTAAACTAGTAATGGCGCACCACACACCAGGTGCGCCATTAGTAACCCTGGTTACTAATGGCGCATTCTTAGGTGGTGCGCCATTGGTAACCTGGGAGCAGCTAGATATTTTGGACAGCTACCTACCACACTCACTTTCCCCACTTCATTCTCTCCACCTCTACCAAGCTTGGTCTCGACTGCCTCCTCCTCACCTCATTTGCACCATAGATTCACCCAAATTAAATGGTTAAATTTCCTTTTTTGATATGTAAGTAAAGGGAAAGCTTTCTTTATGTTCTAGATCTACTTTTTTCCCTCCAACAACGTACACACTTTTTATGGCCTAGATCTATGTATGTTTCTGGTGTTGCATATGTTTGTGTTTGCAGGTACCGGTATTTGAAATGCGATAGTTGCTAATATTTTGCTGGAATGTTGATTCATTTCCGTTTTGGCAAGAATTTGGCACTATGCATTCTTTTTTGTCCTATTTTTAGGCAAAGTCATGCCAAATTTTTTTTTGGTTCTAAAATACCATTTTGCTCTACCCCGCAGGCGACCATGGTCCGCACGATGCCTTCGGTTTTTGAGCTCCGCGAAGGCCGAGATGCTTCAAAAGAATGAGACGGTGATAAGATGTTTGTGTTGAAGATGCAAGCTGAAGAGCCTTATGGACCCGGATTCCATACAGGTGCGAGACCACCTGCTCTTGCGTGGTTTCATGGATGGCTATCGGTGGCAAGGTGATGAAGATGATTATGAAGTCGTCCATGGGGGGCGGTCAAGAAATGAGGAAGGGCGGCAAGACAACTGCGGCGAGGGCGGGCAAGAAGACGAAGAATCTCCAGGACATGATCACGAAGTAGATGCAGTACACAGTCATCATGTAGAAGATACCGAACATGATGATGAGGAAGATCAAGACGAAGGGCATGATCATGAAGATGAAGATGCCGGAGCAGACGATGATGGACCATCGATGGGCTGGGTGCATGACCCTCATATTCAAGAGTTGCTTCTCAAGCAGACGGATAATGCAAGAGCTGCCGCCCGAGAGAAAGCCAAGCTGGATCAACTGGAGATAGACGCGGTTACTCTATTGTATGAAGGATGTAGGCCCGAGGATACCCGCCTGAAAGTAACGCTCATGGCTCTGGATATGAAGGTAAAACACAAAATGACCGACGCATGCTTCGACGAGAACATGTCATTCTGGCACGAACGTCTTCCCAAGGGGAACAAGTGCCCGACCAGTTTCGAGGAGGCGAAGAAAATCGTGTGTCCTCTGGATTTACCGCACGTGAAATACCATGTGTGCATGAACAATTGCATCATTTATCGGGACGAGCACGCGGAGTCTACCATATGTCCGGTGTTCGGCGTTACTCGATACAAGAAGAGGAAAAAAGCTCCTCGAAAAGTGATGTGGTACTTTCCGATCACTCCTCGTCTGCAGCGGTATTTCGCGGACCCTAAGGTAGCAAAGCTCCTGCGTTGGCACGTGGATAGGGAGGAGAAGAAGCGAGAAGATGACGGAAATTATCCGGAGATAAATAAAAAAGACAAGATGCTGAGTCACCCTAAGGATGCGAGCCAGTGGCAAGCGTTGAACTTCGAACACCCAGAATTTGGGGACGATCCAAGGAACATCATGCTGGGCGCGAGCACCGATGAAGTCAATCCATATGGCAGCCAGAGAAGCACACACAGCACCTGGCTTGTGTTTGTGTGGATGTACCTTCCCCCTAGTTGTGCATGAAGAGGAAGTACATTCACATGAGGATGCTAATTAAAGGGCCGAAACAATCAGGGAACGACATCAATCTGTATCTGGTGCTGCTAAAAGAGGAGCTAAACACGCTGTGGAAAACGCCAGCCAATACGTGAGACGCCACAGCGAAAGAATATTTCCCTATAAGAGCCGCACTACTCACGACAGTCCACGGCTATCTCAGTTACGGATATGTCGCGGGGCAGGTGGTCCACAGATTTTGTGCATGTGTCAGGTGCATGGATGACACAACGTATCGCCAGCTAGATAGAGATCCCAGGTCTTCGAAAACCGTGTTCATGGGACATCGAAGGTGGCTTCGCGACGATGACTCATGGAGAAAACGCAAAGGATCTGTTCGATGGTGAAACCGAATCCCGAAGACGCTGAGCTACGCTGGAGAGAAGGCCCCGATGTTCCGTGTCAGATGGGCCAAGAGCGTCCTAAAATAAGACCGGTATTTCACCATCATGGTTATACCCGAAGCCAAATCCAAGACCGCGGGCGCAAACGTCACCGTGAAAAATGAGCCATGGGTACTGGCTTCCCAAGTGGACCAATGCTTTCTTCATTACCGACCCGTCAAAGCGCAGTCGTGTTGTCGTGAGGAGAGGCAAAAGGAAGATCATCGGAATGGATGGAGTCGCCAATGAGCAAGACTTTGACAAGTACGGCGACCCGAAAATGGAACATGACGACGACGATGAAGTATCACACACCACAAGAAGAAGCAGGACCACCCTACCTAAAGGATGTCCGTTCAAGAGAAGAACTCCATTTGCGAAAAAGAAGGGCAAGAATATTGTGAAAAGATAGCTAAGATCGAATCACGACGTGTCGACCGGGTGTGTGTGTCAATGGCAGGCTCAATTATTGCATGCAACTAAATTATTACATGTATCACTTGATTTCAACCATGTCATCAATCTAATTCTAAATCTTTGCACAATGATTTAAATTGTAGTCTTCATTTCTCGATTGTATTTCGACATATTGGAATGGCATTTCTTCTGTTCTAGTCCTATATCGAGTAACCTCTTTTGTTCAAAACAGTGGGTATTAATGTTTTCTTCTGGTATTTTAATTGTTTTTATTTATGTTTATTCTGGTAAAATAAAAAAATTAGTAATGGCGCACCAGGAGAAGGTGCGCCATTGATATACAAATTTTTGTTTATGTTTATTCTGGTATTTTATTTTTCAGTGTTCTTTTCCTGCTTAAATTTGCAAACATTTTTTGAAAATGCAAACATTTTTCTAACTCACAAAAAGTATTGAATTTGTTAATATTCTTTAAACTCATGAATATTTTTAAATTTCATGGGAACTTTTTGAATTCATGAATATTTTTTCAAATTTGATGATATTTTTTCATATTCATAAATGTTTTACCAACTCACAAATGTTTTGCAACGCAAGTATTTGAAAATTAGTAATAACTACTTATATGGTAACATTTTAAAATTTATGGTCATTTTCTAAAAAATTATTACATGCAACTAAAAATCCAAAAAAAGTTAGTAATGGCGCACTAGGAGAAGGTGCGCCATTGCTATCACGGTGCTTATGGCACACCCCTAGAAGGTGCGCCATTGGTATACGTATGTTTATGGCGCACCCTTAAAAGGTGCGCCATTGCTAACCCTCCCCCCACTCCACTTGCTCCCCTCTCCCTCTGGCCTCTCTCCCTCCCTCGCCAGATCCACCTCGCCCCACACCTAACCCGACGACCCTCGCCGCCGTTCGCCCGCGCCCGCTCCACCGCCGCCGCCCTGCCACCTCGGGCCCCCCTCCCCACTTGCCCCCTCGCGCTTCCCCTCGCCCTCTCTGCCCTCTCCTCTCCCCCAGAGCCCAGAAAGCCTCGCCGTCGTCGCCCCGTTCCGGACAACCACCTCTGCACATCGGTCGCCGGCCGCGGGGAGACACTAGCGCTGTATGAGCCGGGCAGCCACACGCGCCCAACCTCCGCGGCCCCGCCTCCGGCACCGCAGTGCCTCCCTCCCCGTCCCCGGAGCAGCCGCCCCCGCCCAGCAACGCCGCCGCCCGGAGCTACACCGGCGACCGGTCCATAGGCAGGTAGCCACCATCCTTCCTTCCTCCTCCCTCCCCCTCCCTCCTTCCTATTGCATCCTCTGGCCGCTCAAAATTCCCCCCTGATTTCTGCACTGGATGAGCTCCTGCCGTAGATGTTTGAGTCCACTACATGTGAAAGGATTTTTGCTTGGTAGGTGTTTGTGATAATGCTTGCAAGGGGCAAATGTTTACGAATTGTATGTAGTTTGAATCTTCTTTGGATGCCCAGATGTTTTTGTTTCAACATGTTAGTCTTTCCAGTTCCTCTTTCTTCTGTAGTTCATGTTGTGGGCACTCAACTAGGGTTAGATATAGCCATCTATTTTGAGTTTTGTTTGTTGATTTTGAGATCTTTTGTAGGGATTTTGATTTTGAGGTGGTGTGAGTGTTAGGGTTTTCTCTGCTTTCTTGGAGGTGCACTCGGTGAGGCTTCAGGTATGTGTTATTAATCACTTATTCTCTTTTGTTTTTTTATTTATTTCCCCCTGTTATTTATAGATCTTGGTTAGGTATACCTTATGCCTTGTGTAGTATAGTTAATTTTCTACTTGATTTTAGTTATCAGCATGCTTGTAGTTAGGGATCCCCTCCTATTATTTTTTTGATGAATCGCTAGGGGGCAAGCCGCCCCACCTGATTTTTTTTAATTTTGCCCCACCTGAATTATATTACTCAATTGCAATTAAGCAAACATGTTCAAGCTGGTTATCAGCATGTCTTGTATTTTGATCATGAGAAGCAGTAGCATTGAAACTTACAATGGTTTTTGAACACCCACTATTAAGTAATAATAAGTCTATATTCAGATAAGCGTGAGCAGTACAGTAGCTAAACCCACTAGCAGCACTGCAGCGGCTAACTAAGCTATATGCACACAGAGAAGAAAATTACTTTGACAGAACACCCACAAACACAACGGAACAGATATACAACAAGTTTGGTGGAATTATGTTTCAAGAGACTGAAACTCAGTGTTGATTTGCCATGACACAAACAAAATGTTTGCTTGCATCAGAATTTTGACTGAATAGCTAGTTCATGCTGACCCGAGATATGGTTGGTTGCTGTCAACTTTAGAGGAATAACAGGGGTAAAGATTTTTACTCATTTTAACATGAAAATGCATCTGTATTAGTGCAGGCTCATTGTCAGGTCATGAGCCATTCAGGATGATTACTATGCAAAATAATAATGAGAGACTCACTAGCTTCCTTTGTTAACATTCTGGTTGTAGTACCGCCTCTTATTCTTTCTACTGCTGCTGTTCTTATTCTGTTGTTGTTGTGTTGTTATCTGCTGCTGCTGGTTAAAGTTCTTTGGAGGGTATGAGAAGAAGCATAGCATTCAGTTCTGGCAATTTCATTTGTTGTTGTGTTGTTATCTGCTTTCAGATGTTGCAGTTCATACGCACCTGCAAGAACTCTCTGGAGTAAAATCTGCTTGTTCATACCCCTTTCTCCTGAAATGTTGATTAATTTCCATTTCGGTTGAGAATGGGGCACTCCTATGTCAAGAAAATTAGCAAAGGTCATGCCCAATTTTCTTGACCTAGAAGGTGCCCGATTCTCAACCAAAACAAAAATTAATCAGCATGTATCTTGACATCAACTAACTTTCTGGACACATCCCTCGACAACTAGGTTATCTTGAGAACTTAGAGGAGTTGTGGCTTTGCTACAACACACTAACAGGTTCCATCCCAAACTGCCTAGGAAATTTGACCAAACTCACAACCTTGGTTCTTGAAAGCAACCAACTTTCGGGACACATCCCTCGAGAACTAGGTTATCTTGAGAACTTAGAGAAGTTGTTTGTTTGCTACAACACACTAACAGGTTCCATCCCAAACAACATAGGCAATTTGACCAAACTCACAACCTTGTATCTTTGCAGCAACCAACTTTTTGGACACATCCCTCAAGAACTAGGTTACCTTGAGAACGTGGACTTGGACCTTAGCAACAACACACTAACAGGTTCCACCCCAAAACAGCTAGGAAATATCACAAACATCTCTCAATTGTTCCTTGACAATAACCAACTTTTTGGCAACATTCCTCGAGAATTAGGTTATTTGGTCAACTTAGAGATCTTGTTCCTTGACAATAACCAACTTTTTGACCAAACTTTTTTCCTATTTAGAGCGAACATGGCCAACAACGATGAGGCCGGCGGTTCGGGAAAGCAATTCTGGGAGCTGTCCGAGGAGATGGAGGAAGAACCTCACCGCTATGAGGACGCCGCGGAAGACACCAATCCCGACTACACAACTCCTAGTGGCGTCGGGGATGACACCACTGATGGTGCCGCCGAGGATGCCACCACTGATGATGGCAGCGCACGCACAGATGGCAGCCAACCGAAGAGGCAATGGAAGGACTGACGCCCGAACGTGCTCGGCACCGTCAAGGAGGAACTTACTGAAGTGTCCTCCAATGGGCATCCAACGGTGCCCAAAGAATTAGTCAGTGGGTACGCGGGACAACTCGGGTGCATTCTTCGGAGCACCGTCTCGATCAACACCGAGAACCTAAGGCATCATGACCGAGGGAATTTGCGCAACCTCCTCTTCACGAAGCTACGCGAATGACACAAGTTTCCCAGTGACTTCACAAACACATGCCTCACAGGGAATAAATTGAATAGTGCCGCCCTCATGAAGATGAGCACGGCCCTGGCTACTTGGAGAGCCACGGTGAAGAGAAGGATTCTAAGAGGTGATAGTTATGAGAATATCAAGGAGACAAATCCTTCGATCAGCGAAGCTGACTACCTGGAGTTCAAGATCAAGTGCGAGAGCAACGCATCTGCGGAATAAAGTTAGTGGAGGAAAGATATGCGGGACTTGAACTTAGGGGTCCACAAACTCGGTCCCGGTGGTTACAGAGTGGCGGAACCTATATGGGACAAGGAGAACGTGGAGCGTGCCGAGCAAGGCCTACTGCCCCTCTTCGATAAATACCGTGACAAGAAGACCAGGAACTATGCCAGGGCCCGGTACAAGGTGGACCCGGTAACAAAGGAGCTTACCACGGATCCGAAGACCAAGGCGCTTGAGCTTGTTCTAGTAAGGAATACATCCCCGTGTAATTAGCTCCATATGGTTGCATTCTAATTAATGAAGCCAAATTTCTAAATGGTTCACGTTCCTTCCACAGGAAACTGAAAGCAGTAGCGCGGGGTCATCTCAGAGCTCCCCTTGGGACACAATTTTAAGTAGGGCGTTGAACGTAATGAAACACAAGGATAAGTTTAGTAAGCCGTCGTCATCTGGTCATGTGGCCGGCAAAGGCTTGTCCACGAAATGGTCGGAATACTATAACGTTGGCGAAAGGAGAGAAAGACCAGCTCGGAAAGCCAGGAGCGCGAGGTTCAAGAACTCAAGGCACAAGTGGCGCGGATTCCGGAGATAGTCGAAGTTCAAGTGCGAGACCAACTGGGAGCGACGATCACCGCCATTATGCCTACCTTGCTTGAGAGGCTGCAGACGTGGATTGCGGGCGGCCAACGGGGGCCGCCCCCGATTCCCAGCTTCACGGGCAGCAACTCGCACAACGCGCCGGCGCCATTGGTGTCTCCGGCGGAGGCGGCATTGGTGTCTCCGGTGTCGGCGCCGGCATTGGAGCTTAATGCACCCGGGTGTGGGAAGAATACGCCGGCCGGCACCTCGGCAGCAAGCGGCCCATCCGTCACTTGCACGCCCGCCGTTGGCGGTGCCTCGACATTAGCCGAGCTCGACGCCATCACGGTAACTAAGCCTCTCGGCTGATGACTTCATCTCCATGTCTTTGACTGGGCATCCTTGACGCCCTACATGTTTTCGCAGGGCGCCGCCGACGTTCCATGCACTCTCCTGCACTTCGTGGATGGCGAGTTGATCGATGTCGCCAAGGCCAAAATCGTTCAACCAGGCAACCGCGTGTTCCACGGTAATCCGATGCCACCCACCGTGTATAGGGTTGATAACCCACAAGTATAGGGGATCGCAACAGCTTTCGAGGGTAGAGTATTCAACCCAAATTTATTGATTCGACACAAGGGGAGCCAAAGAATATTCTCAAGTATTAGCAGCTGAGTTGTCAATTCAACCACACCTGGAAACTTAGTATCTGCAGCAAAGTGTTCAGTAGCAAAGTAATATGATAGTGGTGGTAGCGGCAACAAAAGTAAAGACAGCGAAAGTAATGTTTTTGGTATTTTGTAGTGATTGTAACAGTAGCAACGGAAAAGTAAATAAGCGTAAACCAGTATATGGAAAACTCGTAGGCACCGGATCAGTGATGGATAATTATGTCGGATGCGGTTCATCATGTAACAGTCATAACATAGGGTGACACAGAACTAGCTCTAGTTCGTCAATGTAATGTAGGCATGTATTCTGTATATAGTCATACGTGCTTATGGAAAAGAACTTGCATGACATCTTTTGTCCTACCCTCTCGTGGCAGCGGGGTCCTATTGGAAACTAAGGGATATTAAGGCCTCCTTTTAATAGAGAACCGGAACAAAGCATTAGCACATGGTGAATACATGAACTCCTCAAACTATGGTCATCACCGGGAGTGGTCCCGATTATTGTCACTTCGGGGTTGCCGGATCATAACACATAGTAGGTGACTATAGACTTGCAAGATAGGATCTAGAACTCTCATATATTGATGAAAACATAATAGGTTCAAATCTGAAATCATGGCACTCGGGCCCTAGTGACAAGCATTAAGCATAGCAAAGTCATAGCAACATCAATCTCAGAACATAATGGATACTAGGGATCAAACCCTAACAGAACTAACTCGATTACATGATAAATCTCATCCAACCCATCACCGTCCAACAAGCCTACGATGCAATTACTCACGCACGGCGGTGAGCATCATGAAATTGGTGATGGAGGATGGTTGATGATGACGACAGCGACGAATCCCCCTCTCCGGAGCCCCGAACGGACTCTAGATCAGCCCTCTCGAGAGGTTTTAGGGCTTGGCGGCAGCTCCATATCGTAAAACGCGATGATTTCTTCTCCCTGATTTTTTCTCTCCGGAAGCAAATATATAGAGTTGGAGTTGGCGTCGGAGGGTCAACAGGGGGCCCACGAGGTAGGGGGCGCGCCCCCCACCCTCGTGGAAAGGGTGTGGGCCCCCTAGTCTTCATATTTGGCGAGGATTTTTTATTGTTTTTTCTAAGACCTCCCGTGGAGTTTCAGGTCATTCCGAGAATATTTGTTTTCTGCACATAAAATAACATCATGGTAATTCTGCTGAAAACAGCGTCAGTCCGGGTTAGTTCCATTCAAATCATACAAGATAGAGTCCAAAACAAGGGCAAAAGTGTTTGGAAAAGTAGATACGACGGAGATGTATCAAGGGTTCAACTGGTTCGGGTGCTGCTGGGCTGCGACGACTTGTTACCTCCGTATCGACCCCCTGGGGCCGACGAAGATGATGTGATGACCCTCAGCGCCTGCATAAGCTGGTCCATGCTTTGGCCGAAGAGCCAGATTCGTTTGGGGGCGGGGGACACCACCCCATAGACAACACCGCCAGTCGTGCCGGCGCCAAGCCATGGCAAGACCACCGCAACGCTACCGCCGTCAGCTGATCCGGACATGCATATGGCACAGGATCCGGACGACGACAACGGTACATTTACCAGGGTCGATAAGTACTTCAACAAACATGGGTACAGTGCCGAATTCTTGGGGCCTCCTTATCAAGAACCCAACCCTGCAAAAGACGATCGCAATCTAGCTGGTACCTCGGAGAAACCCAATTGCAACAGGCGTCGTCTGGCATTCAGTTCTCAAGAGACACCTCCAGCTGCCGCCTTCACCGAGCCTCAGATAGCCGAGGTGCGAAATATTATCAGCCCCAACACACTCAAGAAGGTGGTCTCTGAGCAGAACTCGATCCCATTACACCAGAAGAAGCAGAAGCGACGAAAAAGAAAAAATAACAAGGGTGCGAGCCAGCCGGCACCGAGTACGATCTGTGCTCAGGACGGGCCACCTTCGCCTAAGGATATCTCGAGGAGGGTGCATGTGGCGGGTAGGCCGATGCTAATGACTAATTTTCCTAATGCTGCAACCGGTGCTATGCGGAGTCTGCATGACAGTGTTCTTTCTTTGGAGAAGCGGCGTCTCTCCGAGACTGATGTGGCATACCCGGTGTCGGTGTCAAAACCGGCGGATCTCGGGTAGGGGGTCCCGAACTGTGCGTCTAGGCCGGATGGTAACAGGAGGCAAGGGACATGAAGTTTTACCCAGGTTCGGGCCCTCTTGATGGAGGTAAAACCCTACGTCCTGCTTGATTAATATTGATGATATGGGTAGTACAAGAGTAGATCTACCACGAGATCAGAGAGGCTAAACCCTAGAAGCTAGCCTATGGTATGATTGTTGTTCTGTATGTTGTCCTACGGACTAAAACCCTCCGGTTTATATAGACACCGGAGAGGGTTAGGGTTACACAAAGTCGATTACAATGGTAGGAGATCTACATATCCGTATCGCCAAGCTTGCCTTCCACGCCAAGGAAAGTCCCTTCCGGACACGGGACGAAGTCTTCAATCTTGTATCTTCATAGTCCAGGAGTTCGGCTGAAGGAATAGTCCGGCCATCCGGACACCCCCTAATCTAGGACTCCCTCAGTAGCCCCTGAACCAGGCTTCAATGACGACGAGTCCGGCGCGCAGATTGTCTTCGGCATTGCAAGGAGGGTTCCTCCTCCAAGTACTTCATAGAAGATTTTGAACACAAAGATAGTGTCCGGCTCTTCAAAATAAGTTTCCACATATTGCCATAGAGAGAATAATATTTACACAAATCTAATCGCTGATGTATTCCATAGTGTGACGCACCACGGCCAAGCCTTTATTCGAATCGTTTTATTATCCCACCTCAGCGCGTCATGCGAGGCGGTTTCCTTGGCACGTCTTGTTAAAGCAGAGATCGTGTCCCTTATTCCGGGATTCTCATCAATACGGGCGTGGGTAACCCAACCGCTTCTAGGACTCCTAGACTATAGGCAAGTCCAAACGGCCACGGAGAGGACGCTTGATATTCACCCTCTTTATAAAGGGACAAGGCTTTTATTTTTTTCCCTCCCATGCTCAATCGAATCCTTCCCCTACCTCAAGCTCAAACACCCAAAGTTCAGGTCGGGTGCTCCGAACCTTCAATCATGTCCGGATCTAGCCTTCAAGGCCGATGGGTGCCTTCCTCCGTCACGGAAGAAGACATCAAAAAGTTGAGGGAGGCCAGATATCTGACTGCCGAGGTTTTGCATTGGCTGCCTGCCCGCGGGCAGGCCGTCCCCTCCCCCGAACCCAACGAGAACGTCGTGTTCCTCTCCCACTTCCTTCGAGGTCTAGTCCTTGCTCTGGATCCTTTCGTCAAGGGTTTGATGTTTTATTACGGGCTAGATTTCCATGATCTAGCTCCGGACTCCTTTCTTCATATCATGACATTTATTGTCGTGTGTGAGGCCTTCCTCCGGGTTACCCCTCACTTTGGCATGTGGCTCAAGACCTTTGAAGTAAAGCCGAAGATGATCGAGGGGCAACATGCAGCGTGTGGAGGTGCCTCAATATGCAAGATGACGGGAGCTCCATGGCCCAAAGGTTCCATTCCAGAGGTGCCTGAATTGTGGCAACAGGAGTGGTTCTACATCACGGCTCCTAGAAGTGCCAGGTGGGCTGCCGCCCCTGTTTTCCGCTCGGGCCCTCCACCACAACTGATGTCATGGATCAGCAGAGGTCTGAGCTAGGGTCCAGCCAAGGACGTGCCTATACTGCAAAGCCGCATTTGAGATCTCTTCAATGGAGATTTTAGTTTGGTTGCGGTAATACAAGTTATGCTGGTTCATCAAGTCCAGCCTTGCAAACGCCGGCCCCTTCGCTTGTGGGAGTTCAATCCCGAGGGACCGCATGTAATTCAAAATTTCCTCGGCCTGACGCACGAGGAGATGTACAAGTCATTCTTCGAACCTCAGGTAGAGTGTCCGGAAATCACCGAGGACGTGGGCCTGAGCACTAACCGCGTCGCCGAACAGGTAAGGAATCTCCCGGCCGAACATACTATCTCTCATTTGTTACGAAGTTATTTCTGAGAGTTTGCTTTTTGACCAGGACTGGCTAACAAAGGCGAAGTTAATTCGGTGTTCAGCCCCCCTTCCTGAGGGTTTGGACAATCCGGTATTGGAAAAGATGCTCCAGGTCGCACCTTGCCCGGAGCCCTTGAAGGAAGATACTGGGGAGGATAATACGGGCGGACGCGGGCCCCCAACGCTGCCCATTCTAACCGAGGGAGCGAGCGTCTCCATGAAGGAAGACGACCGGAGGAGGAAAAGGACTGCGCCCGGGGATTCGGAAGCCGAAGCTTCCAAACGGGAGAAGAAGTTTCCCACAGAGGGTCCTACCTTGGGGGTGCTTTTGCCGCACAAAGTCCGCGGGGGGATCAATTCTCCCGCGAGTCATAAGTGACCCGAAATACTTTAATAGTACAGGTATGCCATCTTTTTCTTCTGAGAAAATAACCACCGCATATATCTTTGCAGTTCGGGCCTTAGCCCCTCTCAAATGAGCTCATCTTTGGGGGATCTTCTTCCAGAGATGATGGAGAGCGAAACGCCTCCTCCGGACTCCTCCACTCCGAAAGCGGGCGACCCCGAAGTGTCGTCGCGGAGGGCCTCTCCGAGTCCGGTGAGGCCAGAAGATAATCCCATTGACCCCTGAATCTCCCAGTGTCCGGCTCCCGAAGAGAGCAGACAAAAGAGTCTGACACCGTCTGGTGTGCGATCGGATGTTTTGAGGGAGTTGGTGGGGCGAGCGGCCATCTCAGATGACCATCGTGTGCTGATGAATACGATGATGGAGAGAATCTCGTCCGCCGAAAGTGGATTGCATGAAGCTTTTATGAGTACTGACAGGCTTTGAGGTACGTAAAATAATGTATGATAGTCCTGCACATGCTAGGTGTGCCCTGTGTAGATAGTAGCCCCTGAGACTCTGGTTGTCATCGGAAACGACGACGAACAGAGGATCATATTCCCAGGTAATAACCATACTGCCTCTATGTGCAGGTGATGGAAGCTCCGGTGGCTAGCCGGACTAATGAGTTTGCCCATTTAAAACGGCAGTTGGATGCGGCAGACGCGACATCGAGCTTGTTAACAAAAGGCTTGACGAGGCACAGGGTAAGTTTCATTATCTGGTAAACGCCACATAGTAAGAGCAGCATGATGCCAGTATCTTTAATACGTTGTGACTGCAGATGGAGCTGCCACTGTTGAAGCCTTGCAGGCGGAACTTGCCCGAGCCAAGGAACAAGCGAGGTTTGGTAATGCAGCTGCTTTGAAGGCGGGCGAAGAGTTGAAAGCCGAGAAGGCCGCGCATGGCGAGAGGCGGGATAAGATGGCCAAGATGGCTATAGAATTAAAAGCCACCGCCGACCGTTGTTGGGTTCTTGAAAAGGAAAACCTAGCGAAGGCATCGGACCTTGAGAAGGCTGCTGCGACGAGAAAAGACATCCGCTCTGCCATGAGGGCAAAGAAGGAGGAGCTGCGGGAAGCCGGGGATATTGTAGCTGGGAAATCCTTTATGTTGCGGAGGAAGTTCGGAGATCCACGGTATGCCCCTCTGGATCGGTTGTGGAGTTCGGAGAATGTGTATATGGATTTGGCGGCGAGCGCTGCCGATGCGGCCAAGTACTTCCAGGGTCAAACGGACCGTGAAGTAGACCAACTGTTTTGGAGACAATTTCATTCTCCCGAGCGTCCGCTTTCATTGACTGACCAATTAGCCGAATGGGCCGAACTGAATAGGTTGTCCGGACTCGCCATGAGGTCTGTTGTGGATCAGCTACGGCCGGAAAGGCCAAAGCCGAACAGCTATTTCAGCTTGGTGCAGCAGTTCCTTGACATGGTGCCGCGCATTAATGCGATGAAGAGGTCGGCGTGCATAGAGGGCTCACGGATGGCCTTTGCCCGTGTTAAAGCATACTGGGGGAGATGGATGCTACCACTATTGCAGCGCGGGATTCGGCCATAGGCCGAATGGCTACTGAGTACTACTTTGAAGAAGTTCTTGAGGGTGCTCGTTTGATAGAGACCCAGTGCTCAAAAAATATTATGTTTGAGTGATATGTAATCTCATTGTAAGCGAAATGCTTTTATAAATTTTTATAAGGCTATTTTTATACTTTTGCCTGAAAGTAATATGATGCCTCCTGGGCGGCCGTTTATGTATACATGTGTATAACCTGAAAGATTGCAGCCGTCGGCTTCGACCCCCACGCATATAATGCGGAGGTGCTCGCAAAAAACACGCGTTCACACCTAACCCAACGTCTTGGTCCTATTAAGGAGGTGGTAGTGGAGCGAGCGAGGCAACCGGACTATAATGCTTTAACACTTTCACTTAGCCATAGGAGTTTGACAGTGGGGCTACTAGATAGCCCCTGGTGGCTCCGCACTCTCCCGATCCCGGGGTGCATACATGCCTGGCCGGAAAACGGCCCTTCGTTAAGGCGGAGGAATTCTAACATTCCAACAGGTCATCGAGTGGTTGACCAGTCTCACGATATATCATGACAGTCAGTTTTCGGCTTTCTCTACTGAAGTGCTCGTCCGGATGAACCAGGGCATAATCGCAGTAGTTCTCCTGGTGCTACCTTAGCCGGTAAAGCGGAACGTAAGGCACCAAAACACAGGAGCCAGGCAAACCCAACATTTGACCAAAGACAATGATTCGGAGCTGATGCATATAGGGCCAAACTCGCGATGTCGAACACTCCCTAAGGTATTCGGTCTTTGTGGTATAAACCGGGCCTAAATAATAGCCTTTGTAAGAAGCCCCTTGTGTCCAGGTACGTGCATTGTTCTGGCGTGGCCACATGCCAAGACGTCAGCATCCTTCTCAACGGTGGATATGTATCAACAAGAGACAGTAAAAAAGGTTTACGCAGGGTCTTAATCTAAAAAGAATCCTTGGAGCGGGTCCCTGTTGCACGTCTGCGCCTGTGTCTCCGTTGTGTCGTATCCTGGATGGGTGTAGCACGATGATCGTCTGTAAAAGAGAGGAATTTAGGTGAAAAAGTTGTCGTGCAAAAATATAGTTTTTAAAGAAACCATGTATAATTCAAGATGAGAAAAAATTGCCACTTGTCTGCGCGCGTTGAGCCCCTTGTATTGAAAAATAGGGATGTGACCATTTGTTCAGTATAAATAGCGGCGCCGGACTTGATTAGTTGTGTCTGAGGTCTTGACGACCTATTGGATGCTTTCGCTGGTCCGGGCGCCTTTAGTGTGCGGCTGCCAAGGCAGCCGCAGTCTATTCGGCGCGCAGAGATCGCTTGATATTTCCGTTCACTGAAATGATGCCACGTGGACCAGGCATCTTGAGTGTGAGGGAGGCGTGGTGTGGTATTGCATTAAAGCGAGCGAAAGCTTCGTGTCCGAGTAGTGCTTGATAGCCACTTTGGAACGGAGCGATGTGGAAGGTTAAATGCTCGCGACGGAAGTTATCGGGGGAGCCGAATATAACTTGTAGTAGGAGGGAGC
Source organism: Triticum aestivum (assembly GCF_018294505.1). Taxonomy (NCBI): domain Eukaryota; kingdom Viridiplantae; phylum Streptophyta; class Magnoliopsida; order Poales; family Poaceae; genus Triticum; species Triticum aestivum. The sequence continues at coordinate 589,900,167 of NC_057803.1, read as the reverse complement.
CCGTACAACGAGCCCCTGGGCCTGGCGTTACTCCTTTAAAGGTAGTATTGCTATGGCCAATTTTTGTTGGGTCTAACCCCATCCCGCGGATTGTATCCTGATATATTAGGTTTAGATTGCTGCCACCGTCCATCAAGACTCGTGTGAAGTGATATCCGCCAATTACTGGGTCTAATACCAGGGCAGCCCATCCTGCGTGTTGGATACTTGCTGAGTAATCGCGATGGTCGAAAGTGATCGGCTGAGACGACCAGTGGCAGGACTTCGCGGTGACAGGCACTTGGGTATATTTTCCTGGGAGTGCCGCGTTGTTTTTTCCCTTGATCACGTGTATCACGTTTACTGTTTTGACTTCTGGTGGAAATTTCTTTTGTTCCCCAGTGTCTTGCTTGGGAGGCTCGTCCTCGTCTTCACTTGGTGTATCCTCCCCCTTGTGTACGGCGTTGAGCTTGCCGGACTGCTTGAAGACCCAACATTCTCTGTGGGTATGATTAGCCGATTTACCAGGGGTACTATGGATCTGACATACTTGGTCCAGAATTTTGTTGAGGCTGGACAGTTCATCCCTGGTGCCTTTAGAGGGCGGCTTTTGCTGACCTGGCCGAGAGCTTTTGAATCCGGCATTGACTGCCATGCCCTTCGTGCTGTCTTCTTTATTCCGGCATTTGTTATTGCTGTTGCGCCGTGATTTCCCGTTTCCATCTCTAACTTCAGATGTACTGGGGTCGCTGGTGCTGCATCTGGCTAGCCAGCTGTCCTCATCCGCGCAAAAGCGGGTCATGGGGCTTGTTAATGCGGCCATCGTTCTCGGCTTATTTTGGCTGAGGTGTCTGGCGAGCCATTCGTCACGGACGCTATGCTTAAAAGCTGCCAAGGCTTCAGCGTCCGGACAGTTGACAATCTGGTTCTTTTTAGTAAGAAACCTGTTCCAAAGCTTTCGGGCTGACTCTCCGGGCTGTTGAGTTATATGACTCAAATCGTCCGCATTCGGAGGTCGGACATAAGTCCCTTGAAAATTTGCCCGAAAGGCGTCTTCGAGCTCTTCCCAACTTCCAATGGAGCTTTCGGGAGGCCTTTAAGCCAGTGACGAGCTGGCCCTTTGAGCTTGAGGGGTAAGTACTTGATGGCATGGAGATCATCTCCTCGAGCCATATGGATATGAAGGATGTAGTCCTCAATCCAGACCCCAGGGTCTGTTGTTCCGTCGTATGTCTCTATGTTTACGGGTTTGAATCCCTCTGGAAATTCATGGTCCAGCACCTCATCGGTGAAACATAGGGGGTGTGCGGCACTCCTGTAGCTGGGTGTACCGCGTTGTTCGGATGTTTGTTGTGTTGCATTGTATGCTGGGGCGCGCTTGCGTGGTCCATAGATGGATCTTCTTGCGCTGTACTTTGGGTGCGAGCCCTCGCAAGGGTTGCGTGTTGTATTGTGAGTGGCGTTGTATGCCGCTCTGTGTTGGTAGAGGGGTCGTCTATCCGGCCAGGTGGCTGCTTTGATATTTGGTTGTGGGGGGTCTTGAAGGAAATATGCCCTAGGGGCAATAATAAAGTTATTATTTATTTCCTTATAATCATGATAAATGTTTATTATTCATGCTAGAATTGTATTAACCGGAAACATAATACATGTGTGAATACATAGACAAACAAAGTGTCACTAGTATGCCTCTACTTGACTAGCTCGTTAATCAAAGATGGTTATGTTTCCTAACCATGGACAAAGAGTTGTTATTTGATTAACGAGGTCACATCATTAGTTGAATGATCTGATTGACATGACCCATTCCATTAGCTTAGCACCCGATCGTTTAGTATGTTGCTATTGCTTTCTTCATGACTTATACATGTTCCTATGACTATGAGATTATGCAACTCCCTTTTACCGGAGGAACACTTTGGGTGCTACCAAACGTCACAACGTAACTGGGTGATTATAAAGGAGCATTACAGGTGTCTCCAAAGGTAGATGTTGGGTTGGCGTATTTCGAGATTAGGATTTGTCACTCCGATTGTCGGAGAGGTATCTCTGGGCTCTCTCGGTAATACACATCACATAAGCCTTGCAAGCATTACAACTAATATGTTAGTTGTGAGATGATGTATTACGGAACGAGTAAAGAGACTTGCCGGTAACGAGATTGAACTAGGTATTGGATATCGACGATCGAATCTCGGGCAAGTAACATACCGATGACAAAGGGAACAACGTATGTCGTTATGCGGTCTGACCAATAAAGATCTTCGTAGAATATGTAGGAGCCAATATGGGCATCCAGGTCCCGCTATTGGTTATTGACCGGAGACATGTCTCGGTCATGTCTACATTGTTCTCGAACCCGTAGGGTCCGCACGCTTAAGGTTACGATGACAGTTACATTATGAGTTTATGCATTTTGATGTACCGAAGGTTGTTCGGAGTCCCGGATGTGATCACGGACATGACGAGGAGTCTCGAAATGGTCGAGACGTAAATATTGATATATTGGAAGCCTATGTTTGGACATCGGAAGTGTTCCGGGTGAAATCAGGATTTTACCGGGTTACCGGGAGGTTACCGGAACCCCCCGGGAGCCATATGGGCCTTCATGGGCCTTAGTGGAAAGGAGAAAGGGGCAGCCCAAGGTGGCTGCACCACTTCCCCCTCCCCTAGTCCTATTAGGACTAGGAGAAGGTGGACGGCCCCCCCTCTCTCTCTTTTCCCCTCCGAGGAATCCTAGTTGGACTAGGATTGGAGGGGGAATCCTACTCCCAGAGGGAGTAGGACTCTCCTGCGCCTCCCCCCTTGGCCGGCCAGCCTCCCCTCCTCTCCTCCTTTATATACGGAGGCAGGGGGCACCTCTAAACACACAAGTTGATCCACGTGATCTATTCCTTAGCCGTGTGCGGTGCCCCCTGCCACCATATACCTCGATAATACTGTAGTGGAGTTTAGGCGAAGCCCTGCTGCTGTAATTCATCAAGATCGTCACCACGCCATCGTGCTGATGGAACTCTTCCCCAACACTTTGCTGGATCGGAGTCCGGGGATCGTCATCGAGCTGAACGTGTGCTCGAACTCGGAGGTGCCGTAGTTTCGGTGCTTGATCGGTTGGATCGTGAAGACGTACGACTACTTCCTCTACGTCGTGTCATCGCTTCCGCAGTCGGTCTGCGTTGGGTACGTAGACAACACTCTCCCCTCGTTGCTATGCATCACATGATCTTGTGTGTGCGTAGGAAATTTTTTGAAATTACTACGAAACCCAACAGTGGCATCCGAGCCTAGGTTATTTATGTTGATGTTATATGCACGAGTAGAACACAAGTGAGTTGTGGACGATACAAGTCATACTGTCTACCAGCATGTCATACTTTGGTTCGGCGGTATTGTTGGACGAGACGACCCGGACCAACCTTACGCGTACGCTTACGCGAGACCGGTTCCCTCGACGTGCTTTGCACATAGATGGCTTGCGGGCGACTGTCTCTCCAACTTTAGTTGAACCGAGTATGGCTACGCCCGGTCCTTGAGAAGGTTAAAACGGAGTCTATTTGACAAACTATCGTTGTGGTTTTGATGCGTAGGTGAGATTGGTTCTTACTTAAGCCCGTAGCAGCCACGTAAAACATGCAACAACAAAGTAGAGGACGTCTAACTTGTTTTTGCAGGGCATGTTGTGATGTGATATGGTTAAGGCATGATGCTGAATTTTATTGTATGAGATGATCATGTTTTGTAACCGAGTTATCGGCAACTGGCAGGAGCCATATGGTTGTCGCTTTATTGTATGCAATGCAATCGCGATGTAATGCTTTACTTTATTACTAAACGGTAGTGATAGTCGTGGAAGCATAAGATTAGCGAGACGACAACGATGCTACGATGGAGATCAAGGTGTCGCGCCGGTGACGATGGTGATCATGACGGTGCTTCGGAGATGGAGATCACAAGCACAAGATGATGATGGCCATATCATATCACTTATATTGATTGCATGTGATGTTTATCATTTTATGCATCTTATCTTGCTTTGATTGACGGTAGCATTATAAGATGATCTCTCACTAAATTATCAAGAAGTGCTCTCCCTGAGTATGCACCGTTGCCAAAGTTCGTCGTGCCCAGACACCACATGATGATCGGGTGTGATAAGCTCTACGTCCATCTACAACGGGTGCAAGCCAGTTTTGCACACGCAGAATACTCAGGTTAAACTTGACGAGCCTAGCATATGCAGATATGGCCTCGGAACACGGAGACCGAAAGGTCGAGCGTGAATCATATAGTAGATATGATCAACATAAACGATGTTCACCATTGAAAGCTACTCCATCTCACGTGATGATCGGTTATGGTTTAGTTGATTTGGATCACGTAATCACTTAGAAGATTAGAGGGATGTCTATCTAAGTGGGAGTTCTTAAGTAATATGATTAATTGAACTTAAATTTATCATGAACTTAGTACCTGATAGTATCTTGCTTGTTTATGTTGATTGTAGATAGATGGCTCGTGCTGTTGTTCCGTTGAATTTTAATGCGTTCCTTGAGAAAGCAAAGTTGAAAGATGATGGTAGCAATTACACGGACTGGGTCCGTAACTTGAGGATTATCCTCATTGCTGCTCAGAAGAATTACGTCCTGGAAGCACCGCTGGGTGCCAGGCCTGCTGCTGGAGCAACACCAGATGTTATGAACGTCTGGCAGAAAAAAGCTGATGACTACTCGATAGTTCAGTGTGCCATGCTTTACGGCTTAGAATCGGGACTTCAACGACGTTTTGAACGTCATGGAGCATATGAGATGTTCCAGGAGTTGAAGTTAATATTTCAAGCAAATGCCCGAATTGAGAGATATGAAGTCTCCAATAAGTTCTATAGCTGCAAGATGGAGGAGAACAGTTCTGTCAGTGAGCATATACTCAAAATGTCTGGGTATAAATAATCACTTGATTCAATTGGGAGTTAATCTTCCGGATGATTGCATCATTGACAGAATTCTCCAATCACTGCCACCAAGCTACAAGAGCTTCGTGATGAACTATAATATGCAAGGGATGAACAAGACTATTCCCGAGCTCTTCGCAATGCTGAAAGCTGCGGAGGTAGAAATCAAGAAGGAGCATCAAGTGTTGATGGTTAACAAGACCACTAGTTTCAAGAAAAAGGGCAAAGGGAAGAAGAAGGGGAACTTCAAAAAGAATGGCAAGCTAGTTGCTACTCAAGAGAAGAAACCCAAGTCTGGACCTAAGCCTGAAACTGAGTGCTTCTACTGCAAGCAGACTGGTCACTGGAAGCGGAACTGCCCCAAGTATCTGGCGGATAAAAAGGATGGCAAGGTGAACAAAGGTATATGTGATATACATGTTATTGATGTGTACCTTACTAGAGCTCGCAGTAGCACCTGGGTATTTGATACTGGTTCTGTTGCTAATATTTGCAACTCGAAACAGGGACTACAGAATAAGCGGGCACTGGCAAAGGACGAGGTGACGATGCACGTGGGAAATGGTTCCAAAGTTGATGTGATCGCGGTCGGCACGCTACCTCTACATCTACCTTCGGGATTAATATTAGACCTAAATAATTGTTATTTGGTGCCAGCGTTGAGCATGAACATTATATCTGGATCTTGTTTAATGCGAGACGGTTATTCATTTAAATCAGAGAATAATGGTTGTTCTATTTATATGAGTAATATCTTTTATGGTCATGCACCCTTGAAGAGTGGTCTATTCTTATTGAATCTCGATAGTAATAATACACATATTCATAATGTTGAAGCCAAAAGATGCAGAGTTGATAATGAAAGTGCAACTTATTTGTGGCACTGTCGTTTAGGTCATATCGGTATAAAGCGCATGAAGAAACTCCATACTGATGGACTTTTGGAACCACTTGATTATGAATCACTTGGTACTTGCGAACCGTGCCTCATGGGCAAGATGACTAAAACACCGTTCTCCGGTACTATGGAGAGAGCAACAGATTTCTTGGAAATCATACATACCGATGTATGTGGCCCGATGAATATTGAGGCTCGTGGCGGATATCGTTATTTTCTCACCTTCACAGATGATTTAAGCAGATATGGGTATATCTACTTAATGAAACATAAGTCTGAAACATTTGAAAAGTTCAAAGAATTTCAGAGTGAAGTTGAAAATCATCGTAACAAGAAAATAAAGTTTCTACGATCTGATCGTGGAGGAGAATATTTGAGTTACGAGTTTGGTGTACATTTGAAAAACTGTGGAATAGTTTCGCAACTCACGCCACCCGGAACACCACAGCGTAATGGTGTGTCCGAACGTCGTAATCGTACTTTACTAGATATGGTGCGATCTATGATGTCTCTTACTGATTTACCGCTATCATTTTGGGGATATGCTTTAGAGACGGCCGCATTCACGTTAAATAGGGCACCATCAAAATCCGTTGAGACGACGCCTTATGAACTGTGGTTTGGCAAGAAACCAAAGTTGTCGTTTCTTAAAGTTTGGGGCTGCGATGCTTATGTGAAAAAGCTTCAACCTGATAAGCTCGAACCCAAATCGGAGAAATGTGTCTTCATAGGATACCCAAAGGAGACTATTGGGTACACCTTCTATCACAGATCCGAAGGCAAGACATTCGTTGCTAAGAATGGATCCTTTCTAGAGAAGGAGTTTCTCTCGAAAGAAGTGAGTGGGAGGAAAGTAGAACTTGACGAGGTAACTGTACCTGCTCCCTTACTGGAAAGTAGTTCATCACAGAAAACTGTTTCAGTGACACCTACACCAGTTAGTGAGGAAGCCAATGATAATGATCATGAAACTTCAGATCAAGATACTGCTGAACCTCGTAGATCAACCAGAGTAAGATCCGCACCAGAATGGTATGGTAATCCTATTCTGGAAGTCATGATACTAGATCATGATGAACCTACGAACTATGAAGAAGCGATGGTGAGCCCAGATTCCGCAAAGTGGCTTGAAGCCATGAAATCTGAGATGGGATCCATGTATGAGAACAAAGTATGGACTTTGGTTGACTTGCCCGATGATCGGGAAGCAATTGAGAATAAATGGATTTTTAAGAAGAAGACTGACGCTGATGGTAATGTTACTGTCTATAAAGCTCGACTTGTCGCAAAAGGTTTTCGGCAAGTTCAAGGGATTGACTACGATGAGACCTTCTCACCCGTAGCGATGCTTAAGTCCGTCCAAATCATGTTAGCAATTGCCGCATTTTATGATTATGAAATTTGGCAGATGGATGTCAAAACTGCATTCCTGAATGGATTTCTGGAAGAAGAGTTGTATATGATGCAACCGGAAGGTTTTGTCGATCCAAAGGGAGCTAACAAAGTGTGCAAGCTCCAGCGATCCATTTATGGACTGGTGCAAGCCTCTCGGAGTTGGAATAAACGTTTTGATAGTGTGATCAAAGCATTTGGTTTTATACAGACTTTCGGAGAAGCCTGTATTTACAAGAAAGTGAGTGGGAGCTCTGTAGCATTTCTGATATTATATGTGGATGACATATTGCTGATTGGAAATGATATAGAATTTCTGGATAGCATAAAGGGATACTTGAATAAAAGTTTTTCAATGAAAGACCTCGGTGAAGCTGCTTACATATTAGGCATTAAGATCTATAGAGATAGATCAAGACGCTTAATTGGACTTTCACAAAGCGCATACCTTGACAAGATTTTGAAGAAATTCAAAATGGATCAAGCAAAGAAAGGATTCTTGCCTGTATTACAAGGTGTGAAGTTGAGTAAGACTCAATGCCCGACCACTGCAGAAGATAGAGAGAATATGAAAGATGTTCCCTATGCATCAGCCATAGGCTCTATCATGTATGCAATGCTATGTACCAGACCTGATGTGTGCCTTGCTATAAGTTTAGCAGGGAGGTACCAAAGTAATCCAGGAGTGGATCACTGGACAGCGGTCAAGAACATCCTGAAATACCTGAAAAGGACTAAGGATATGTTTCTCGTATATGGAGGTGACAAAGAGCTCACCGTAAAAGGTTACGTTGATGCAAGCTTTGACACTGATCCGGACGATTCTAAATCGCAAACCGGATACGTGTTTACATTAAACGGTGGAGCTGTCAGTTGGTGCAGTTCTAAACAAAGCGTCGTAGCGGGATCTACATGTGAAGCGGAGTACATAGCTGCTTCGGAAGCAGCGAACGAAGGAGTCTGGATGAAGGAGTTCATATCCGATCTAGGTGTCATACCTAATGCATCGGGTCCAATGAAAATCTTTTGTGACAATACTGGTGCAATTGCCTTGGCAAAGGAATCCAGATTTCACAAAAGGACCAAACACATCAAGAGACGCTTCAACTCCATCCGGGATCTAGTCCAGGTGGGAGACATAGAGATTTGCAAGATACATACGGATCTGAATGTTGCAGACCCGTTGACTAAGCCTCTTCCACGAGCAAAACATGATCAGCACCAAAGCTCCATGGGTGTTAGATTCATTACAGTGTAATCTAGATTATTGACTCTAGTGCAAGTGGGAGACTGAAGGAAATATGCCCTAGAGGCAATAATAAAGTTATTATTTATTTCCTTATAATCATGATAAATGTTTATTATTCATGCTAGAATTGTATTAACCGGAAACATAATACATGTGTGAATACATAGACAAACAAAGTGTCACTAGTATGCCTCTACTTGACTAGCTCGTTAATCAAAGATGGTTATGTTTCCTAACCATGGACAAAGAGTTGTTATTTGATTAACGAGGTCACATCATTAGTTGAATGATCTGATTGACATGACCCATTCCATTAGCTTAGCACCCGATTGTTTAGTATGTTGCTATTGCTTTCTTCATGACTTATACATGTTCCTATGACTATGAGATTATGCAACTCCCGTTTACCGGAGGAACACTTTGGGTGCTACCAAACATCACAACGTCTGGGTGATTATAAAGGAGCATTACAGGTGTCTCCAAAGGTAGATGTTGGGTTGGCGTATTTCGAGATTAGGATTTGTCACTCCGATTGTCGGAGAGGTATCTCTGGGCCCTCTCGGTAATACACATCACATAAGCCTTGCAAGCATTACAACTAATATGTTAGTTGTGAGATGATGTATTACGGAACGAGTAAAGAGACTTGCCGGTAACGAGATTGAACTAGGTATTGGATATCGACGATCGAATCTCGGGCAAGTAACATACCGATGACAAAGGGAACAACGTATGTCGTTATGCGATCTGACCGATAAAGATCTTCGTAGAATATGTAGGAGCCAATATGGGCATCCAGGTCCCGCTATTGGTTATTGACCGGAGACATGTCTCGGTCATGTCTACATTGTTCTCGAACCCGTAGGGTCCGCACGCTTAAGGTTACGATGACAGTTACATTATGAGTTTATGCATTTTGATGTACCGAAGGTTGTTCGGAGTCCCGGATGTGATCACGGACATGACGAGGAGTCTCGAAATGGTCGAGACGTAAAGATTGATATATTGGAAGCCTATGTTTGGACATCGGAAGTGTTCCGAGTGAAATCGGGATTTTACCGGGTTACCGGGAGGTTACCGGAACCCCCCGGGAGCCATATGGGCCTTCATGGGCCTTAGTGGAAAGGAGAAAGGGGCAGCCCAAGGTGGCTGCGCCACTTCCCCCTCCCCTAGTCCTATTAGGACTAGGAGAAGGTGGCCGGCCCCCCCTCTCTCTCTTTTCCCCTCCGAGGAATCCTAGTTGGACTAGGATTGGAGGGGGAATCCTACTCCCAGAGGGAGTAGGACTCTCCTGCGCCTCCCCCCTTGGTCGGCCAGCCTCCCCTCCTCTCCTCCTTTATATACAGAGGCAGGGGGCACCTCTAAACACACAAGTTGATCCACGTGATCTATTCCTTAGCCGTGTGCGGTGCCCCCTGCCACCATATACCTCGATAATACTGTAGCGGAGTTTAGGCGAAGCCCTGCTGCTGTAATTCATCAAGATCATCACCACGCCGTCGTGCTGACAGAACTCTTCCCCGACACTTTGCTGGATCGGAGTCCAGGGATCGTCATCGAGCTGAACGTGTGCTCGAACTCGGAGGTGCCGTAGTTTCGGTGCTTGATCGGTTGGATCGTGAAGACGTACGACTACTTCCTCTACGTCGTGTCATCGCTTCCGCAGTCGGTCTGTGTTGGGTACGTAGACAACACTCTCCCCTCGTTGCTATGCATCACATGATCTTGCGTGTGCGTAGGAAATTTTTTGAAATTACTACGAAACCCAACAGGTCTGAGGCCTCCTCATCAAATTCAGGTAGCAGCTTCCGCTTTGGGTAGCTCTTGGAGGGGCGATTGTCGCCGTACCTTGCTGCTGTGTTGAGTATTTTACTCCATCTGATTTGGAGTGTGTCTTGCGCAGCCTTGAGCCTTTGCTTCTGCTTTTTAAGACTCCTCGCGGTGGCAACAAGCCTTTTACGGGCATTCTGCTGCTCCGGGTGCCTGTCCGGCGTTATGTTGTCCGGACCATTATCCTTGATAGAATTTGTTTGTTCGGTTTGATTATCCGGATATCCGTTGTCCAGCAGTAGTTCGCCCTTCTCTAGCGCTGGGTCTGTGTGATCGTTATTTCTGTCGAGGCAGGATTTGGGGCGGCGCTTGCATCGCCGCTTTGACTGCTTCTCGAGGGAACAAGCCTTCGGTGCGTCCTTCCGCTCCTCGTCGTCATCTTTTGGTGCATCCACCATGTATATGTCATATGACGAGGTGGCTTTCCAGGGCCCAATAGGCGCTGGTTCTTCATTGTCTCCTGCATCGGCGTCCATACCGTCGATGCCTTCGGAGTCGAAGTCGAGCATGTCGGTTAAATCGTCGATAGTGGCTACAAAGTGGGTGGTGGGTGGGCTTTGAAATTCTTCATCGTCCGTATCCCAACCTTGCTGACTGTAGTCTGGCCAGGGCTCTCCTGATAAAGGGAGAGACTTTAGTGTCTTCAGAATATCGCCAAAAGGCGAGTGCTGAAAGATGTCCACGGCAGTAAACTCCGTGATCGGCGCCCAATCGGATTCGATCGGCAGGGGCGCAGAGGGTTCGGAATCCAGAGAGGATTCCGGCTCCTTGGAGTCACGAGTCTCATGGAGTGCGGGGCTGGTGTTCGCCTTGATCGTCGTTCGGATCGCAGCCCCCGAGGCGGCGTCCAACCACCCATCCTCGATCGGCGCAGTTGGCTCCGAATTAAGGGTCGAAGCCGATGCGGGTGCGGCCTCCGGGGCACTGTTCGGCTGCAGAGCTAGATCATGCTCGTCGTGATAGTGCGGCGCGCTAGGCAGTGGCTCGAATCCATCGAAGATCAAGTCCTCGCGGATGTCAGTCGTGTAGTTTAAACTTCCAAATCTGACCTAACGGCCAGGGGCATAGCTTTTGATCTGCTCCAGATGGCCAAGTGAATTGGCCCGCAGTGCGAAGCCGCCGAAGACAAAGATTTGTCCGGGGAGGAAGGTCTCACCCTGGACTGCATCGCTATTGATGATCGTAGGAGCCATCAAGCCTAACGGCGACGACACAGAGGAACTCTCAATGAAAGCACCAATGTCGGTGTCAAAACTGGCGGATCTCGGGTAGGGGGTCCCGAACTGTGCGTCTAGGCCGAATGGTAACAGGAGGCAAGGGACACGAAGTTTTACCCAGGTTCGGGCCCTCTTGATGGAGGTAAAACCCTACGTCTTGCTTGATTAATATTGATGATATGGGTAGTACAAGAGTAGATCTACCACGAGATCGGAGAGGCTAAACGCTAGAAGCTAGCCTATGGTATGATTGTTGTTCTGTATGTTGTCCTACAGACTAAAACCCTCCGGTTTATATAGACACCGGAGAGGGTTAGGGTTACACAAAGTCGGTTACAATGGTAGGAGATCTACATATCCGTATTGCCAAGCTTGCCTTCCACGCCAAGGAAAGTCCCTTCCGAACACGAGACGAAGTCTTCAATCTTGTATCTTCATAGTCCAGGAGTCCGGCTGAAGGTATAGTCCGGCCATCCAGACACCCCCTAATCCAGGACTCCCTCACCCAGTTTTCGTGGCCAAGGTGCCAGAGGGCATGGGCTTTGTCAATAGCACCATCGGGGGTATGATCGTCCTGCAGTTTGATGACATCTTCGCTATGTTTAACCTTCATCCACTGCACTACACCTTCATTCGGCCATTTTCACTCAGTATGGAGATGCGGATAATTAGAGACAAGACCCCGGACATCGTGATAGTCAAGCCCTTCTACATGCGTGCCAAGATCTTGGCCAGTGCTGGGGACCAGCAAGTCGCGAGTTCATACCTCGAAGGCGTCATTCTGGCGAACCCAGATAAGGATAACTTCCTTGTGCCTTACTTTCCCGAGTAAGTCATCCCCTCACCGCCCCGTAACATATGATTTCTTAGATTTTGATCGTTCTTTTTTTTCTAACATTCCGTGTTTTGTGCAGTGACACACATTGCACACTGATCCTCTTAAGCCCGAAATATTCCATGGCCACGTATTTCGACTCGGACCGTCAGTCGAAGAAAGACTACACAAATATCAAGAAAGTTCTTGATGATGCTCTCCCCGGCTACGCCAAATCTGGAGGCACCTTCAGGAGGCCAATTTGTAGGTACGGGAAGCACGTGTTCACCCACGTAACGACGTTCCCCTGCATCAAGCAGCCGCCTGGCGGTCAGAAGGATGCCTACTATGCCCTCCATCACATGCGGGCGATCGTACGGGACCATAATCACCTTCTGCTACCAACTAATCTCAAAGATTGGGCCGCAAGCTTGTCAGCAATCCAGGACACGGACATCAGACAAGAATTCTTTCACATCCAGTCGGAGTTTGCGGAAATCATCCATCAAGATGTCCTTCCTACCTCGGGGCAGTTCTACCTCAAATATCAACCGTCCAACAGTGAAATAGAAACAACACTACAAATGCAGGCTGACAACGATCGCGATTTCATGACCATCACGAATCACGGCGGCTTCATCCATGCTCCGGTCCCTGAGTCGAGTCGAAAGTAATGATGCTATGTAGTTCTGAAATATCGATTAGCTCATGTTGTAATTAAACTTTAATGAACTTGTATGTCTCTTTAGTTTGGACAGTCGTTCAACTTATATGTAATCGATGCTATTTATTAGTAGGACCATGAATCGTGCTATTAATGTGTTGCTTTTCTCTTCCGATCCTTTTGTTGCATACTTATATATTGCTTATATATTGTCTGTAAATTGCTACTAACATTTTGTTTGTCTAGTTCATAGAGATGCCGTCGTATGTCATGTACAAGGGTAAGGTTCCCGGAGTCTACGACGACTGGGACGAGTGTCGGAGATAGGTTCACCGTTTCAGCGGTAACAGTTACAAAGGGTACACCACTAGGGCGGAGGCGCAAGCTAGATACGCGCGCTATCTAGCAGGAGAGAGGAGGGAGCGGAGGAGGAACCGAATGAAGACCAGTTTCATCGCGATGATGCTCATCATGACCGCAACTCTCTTCTATGTGATGGTAGTTTAGATGATCGATATCGACTTTGTAATGTGACGACAAACTCGGCTAATATATATGATGAACTTTGCTAATGTCTCCAGACCTAAACTTGGCTAATGTTTAAACTTTGTTCGCTATTTCGAACTTGGAGACTAATATGATGAATTCTATTGTGTGATGTTTATATTCTATGATGTGTAACGTGTATTTTGTAACCTGTGCAAATACCAGATATTTTGTAACCTGTGCAAATACCAGAAAAGCAAAAAATAATAGTTCCTAATATTCATAGTAGTGGCGCACCATATTGAGCATTAGTGGCGCACCGGGGCTAAATACCAGTGGCGCATTATGGAGCATGGTAATGGCGCACTTGGGGGCATACATGAAGGTAAATATGGCCCCCTAGGAGGCATAGTAATGGCACACTATTGGACATAGTAATGGCGCACTACCAGGTGCGCCACTATTATATGGGATACTAACGGCGCACCAGAGGTGCGCCATTACTATTTGTTACTAGTGGCGTGTTAATAGTGGCGCACCTATGGTGCGCCATTAATAGCAAAAACAGGTGCGCCACTAACAGCCTGTTTTCTAGTAGTGTATGCACTTATGTTTTGAACTCTAGCAAGCATCCGCAACTACTAAAGATCATTAAGATCGTGAAACCCAACCATAGCATTAAGTATCAAGTCCTCTTTATTCACATACGCCATAACCCACTTATCCGCGTTTAGGCTGTTGTGACCCCCGCAACACTGACAATAAGCAAACCATGAACATATTGCGACACCCTACAGCGGGCCCCCTCACGTTTGCCGAGACGGAGGGCACCGTAGGACAGCACCATAAATAAAATATACAATCATACCAACCAAGATCACGATTAACCCACAGGACAGAACTGTAAGTGCATCTAGTGCCACCCCTAGTTGGTTTTGGAGTATTGACGACAAACCTAGTTGAGGGACTAATGTCTTTGTGAGAATTGCAGTATAACACAGGTAGAAGTCCCTCATTGATTCGGTTTTACTACCAGAGATGACCCCTAAAAATGTATGAAGACATTGAAGCCAAAGGTGGTATATGAAGATATTCACATTGAAGACTATGACAAAAGAAGACACGTTATGAAGCCTATGGAGCTCGAAGACTTTGTAGTTCTTTTTCTTTTGTGTTGAGTCATAGGAACCACCGTACTGTTAAGTGGGGTCCAGGAGAACCAGTCAGAATGACTGAAGTGATGCCTAAACCAAAAACCTATGTCTTCGAGTGAAGACAATGAGAGCGAATCTTGTCCAGAACCGGACAAGTCAGCTTTGCTTGTAGCCCAAGTAAAGTTGCCATGAGAGTTTGAAATCTGACCGTTGAGACACGTGTCAGTTCCTTAGTGACCCAGGGTCATTTCGGACAAATCAGGTCGGGTTGCCAAGTGGCTATAAATAGCCCACCCCCTACAACCATAAACGGTTGGCGGCTCAGATTTCAGTGCACGGCTTTTGTCGTTTGAGAGCAACCCACCTCGAAGCCTTTGAGAGAAAATTCCTAGTGAGGAGAAAAGCCCTAACCAGCCAAAGCCAGAGAACATTGGGCATCACTTAAGTCTTCTTGTCTGTGTGATCTGAAGACTTATTACACTTGAGGACTGTGAATCCTCCAGACGGTTAGGCGTCGCATTCAGAGCATCCAAGAGACATTGTGGATTGCCAGTGAACGAAGTCTGTGAAGGTTTGGGAGTCTACCTTGAAGACTTACCAGAGTGATTGGGCGAGGACTATGTGACCTTAGCTCAAGGAGAATACGGTGAGGACTTGGTGTCCTGAGCTGCGTGTTCAGGACTGGTTGTCCGGGACTGTGTGTCCTAAGGTTTAAATACCTAGCCGCTCCAACCAGACGTACAGTTGTCATAGCAACTGGAACTGGTCCAACACATCATTGTCTTCAACGAGTCACTGGTTTCATCTTCACTTCCTTTTTCTTACTGTTACTCATTGTGAAGCCATTGCATGCTTGTTCTATCTTTTGTCTTCACAACATGAATGTATGATCTGTTTGGCTTCATAACTTCTTTCTACCTGATCCTTATTACACTGCAGCTGTTTGTCTTTGTGCTTTCACTCTATTGAATACTTGACCATGGCTTGCCTAGTGTAATCTAACTTCCGCTGCAAAGTAATAGGCAAAATCTTCTCTGTTTGTCTTCATAACTTCCACGTTTTGAAGACTTTCATAAAAATCGCCTATTCACCCTCCCCTCTAGTCGATATAACGCACTTTCAATTGGTATCAGAGCAAGGTGCTCCCTTGTTCTGTGTGATTCAGTTTAACCACTTGGAGTTTTAGCTATGTCGACTACAGGGATAATCGAAGTCTCCGCTGTGTGCGCCGTCTTCAATGGAACTGAATATCCCTACTGGAAGAATAAGATGCGCATGCATCTTGAAGCCATTGACGTCGACCTGTGGTATGTCGTCGAGAACGGCGTTCCCAAGGCTGGAGAAGGTGTCACTGCTGCTGATGTCAAGAAGTTCACTCAACTGGACTCTACTGCCAAAAATATCATCTGTGGTCATCTGACAAAATGACAGTATGGCCGTGTGAGTGCCTTGAAGACATCCAAGCTGGTCTGGGACTGGCTCTCCAAGGTCAATGAAGGCATCTCAACCCAGAGAGATCAAAGAATCAGTGTTCTTCGCAACCTCTTCAACTGCTTCAAGCGAAATGACAATGAGAATGTCCAGCACACATTTGACCGGCTCACTAACATCACAAATGAGCTTCAAGCCCTCGGCGCCACTGAGATCACCAAACATGAAGTCGTCAAGACGCTGCCGCAACTTCTCTGACGCTGTCTTCACGCCTGACATCGTCCTCTCCGCCGTCGCCGTAGGTGTCTTCCGTCGCCAAGTTAGGGCACGGAGGATTGAACTGCTCGGCATCAACTCCCACTTCCGTCTAGCAGTTCCAAGTGTGGTAAATAAAACTTCTTTTTACAGCCCCTTTTGATCTCATGGTTCTGTCACTTTCTACCATAAGAAGTTTCTCTCCACACAAGTTAGATCTCTCAATCTGCATCTCATACCATGCCTAGTATATTCACTTGTGCTTCATAAAGTAGTTAGATTCCTCACTTGTACTGATCTGTGGGTTCGTACAAATCTGGAACCAACTTCTTATCTATGAGTGAATGTCTTCGCACGATGAGGTCAATGTCTTCTAAACTGATTAATCTTCAAAACCTTCTGAGAATGCATATGACCTCTTCCCCTTCCCTCGCACCTTAATGCTGTCACAGGTACATGTCCGTGGGAGAATCCTTCGGTTCTCATAGTCTGCATTCATTTGCAGAATTCCTACAGCATCACATAAACTCTCCTGAAGCCAGTTCTTGTTGGTCCAGCAAAAGAAAGCCTTTGAAGTCTTTGAAAGTTTTGAAGCCTTTCAAGTTAAAGTTTATGGCTTCAGAAGCTGCAGCAAGGAAGGGGGGCGGACAAAGACATGAAGGAACTTCCAAAGATCTGCCTGAAGACCTGGCAGAAATGTATAAAACAGATCCAGAAGAGAGTTATGGACAGCGCAAGACCCGAATCCAATGGATTCGACGCTATTGGGCAGAACAATGGTTCAAATACCGCTTCGTCACTCAGGAGTATGCTGAGAAATGTGCCATCAAGAAACCATGGGGGGACATCCTTTACAAGAATCTCATACCCAGGACCAGAGATGAAGCCATTGCTCAAGGCTTCTACCCATGCATGGTCCAAGGACCACAGCCTGATGATGCGCATCCGTCGTCACTCCTCTGGTGTCGTGACGACAATCTGTTCAAGCGCAACTTCCAATTTGCCCAACAATCAGCGAAGCTGAACAAGAAGAAATTTGGGCTAGACTTCAACCCTCGTCCCTCAGCTCCAAGGGCAGATGGCACACGCGACGCAGAACCCAATATCATCGGTCCGTTTGCCAACCTTGAAGGCCTCATCACCCACATCTTAGTCCAAGGGACTGCCGTGAATGACCCTCCAGCTGACTCTGAGTCTGATGAAGCTCTTGCTGTACCGAAGCCAAAGCAATCAAAGAAGCCAAAAGCTTCAAAGCCGGCCCCTTCATCAAAAATCTCAAGGGCGAAGCCATTGGCAACTGCACCTCCTGAAGACAGTGTGCAGTCTGAAGACGTATCCCGCGTCTCCAAGCCCTAGAAGGCCAAAGTGCCTCAGCCACACACCGGCAAAGAGCTCACAGCTGCTGCCATCCTGCGCAGTGAAGCCATAGATCTGTCAAGTGATGAAGATCTTGGAGATGACGCTCTAGAGCAGCTCATCAAGAGCAAAGAAGAAGCTGAAATCTTCAACAATTTGCCTCTCTTTGATGTCGCCATCATCCACAATTTCATCGATGAATGGTTTGCCTCACCAGACATCAGCTTCGAAGATCTGCAGCTGCCCGTTGGCCTCAGCGTCGCATTCCAAGGCGCTATTGCTTCAGAACTTGCTATTGCCCAGTGCATAGTTGAACTGAAGCAGAAAATTGATCATGAAAAGGCTCAGTTCAAGAAGCATATGGCTAAGCTCAGTGTGCAAGAAGTGAAGAGCTTCAAAACCATGTTGCATGAGCTCAAGGAAAATTTTCTGAAGAAGTGTGCAGAAGCTCAGGGCTCACGTGAGCGGATGAAGTCTCTGGCTGAAAGATGTGTACAAGCCTACAATGAGGCTGAGAAGCGCAAGGCACTTGGGCGTCCTGGCATCGACCCCAAGATGGCCACGAAGAAGAAGAAGAAGCCTACTATGGCTGAACCAGAGGCACCTAGGCAAGAAGCAGTTCCAATTGTCTTCGCAACTGCAACGACTGGCTCGAAGCCAAAGAGCCGGTCAACAGCTTCAGAGCTCAAGAAGACAAGAACTGCTGAGGCTGAAGCAAGGAAAAGGAAAATCTCTGAAGCCTCTCCTACTGCCCCCAGCAAGAAGAAACGAAAGATCAAGAAATCTCGGGCTGCTCCCACAGAGCCCTTGATAGTTGAACCTATTGCTATGGTGCACCCGAACGCAGAACGTCAACTGACGGTTCGTGAGCCTGCTTCCACACAGGCTCCTGAAGCTGAAGACATACCAGCAGCCGACCCCATTGCTGCTGAAGACATTGGTCATTAGGACAATGTACAAGATGATGCAGCCCTTCCTCAGTATGAACAAAGCGAGGTCATCAGCATTGGTCGTCCTCTGACGCCAATTGCACAAGATGCGTCATGGGCGGATCGCCCTCAAGAGGAAGAAGACTTTGAGGCCCAGCCCACTCCAACACCACAGGCGTCGTCTGCGTTCCACAGGCTTCGCAAAGGTTCAAGGCCTCAAGTCTGTGCTGAAGATATTCCGGCTGCATCAGCCGAAGAAAATGAAGAAGTACCACAAGATCCTACTCCCCCGCTACACTCTGAAGGAGTTCTCCAGGAGAACGTGCCTAAATCTGATCCTCCAGCTAGTCGAGTGGAGGCTGAAAATGTTGAGGCTGCCACAACGAACACTGAAGCCAATGTGGAGCCCTCCCCACCAAAAGCTTCAGCAGACAGCGAAGCTACTGATCAAGACACTTCTGTTCCTGAGTCTGCTGCAGGTCCTCAATTTGATTACCATGTTGAGCACAGGCCTCATGTCCAGAAGCCAGTCCCAAGGCTGCCAAGGTTCCCAGGTCCTGCATCAGCACCTGGCTCCTTTGACATCAATAGCTTCAAGGCAGACAATAATTTTTTCAACAGCTCCAAGAACCTCTATTCAAGGGAAAGGATTTCATCAGATAGGTTCTGGAGCTATCCTTAGCGCAGCTACTATTCATGCATCCTATACAACCAAGGTCGCATCTTCCCGCACAAGCGCCTTGATGTTGAAGCCATTGCTGGTCTGCCCTGCTTAGAGGAAGCTTTGGATTGCTTTAAGCAAGTGGGTCTGCTGCCGTTTGTCACAGATGAAGAGCACTGGAATGAAGAGCTTCTGCTTCAGTTCTATGCCACCCTCCACATTAAAGGATACAACAGAGATCCGAAGACTTGGGTCCTGGAGTGGATGACCGGCAATGTCCATCATGAAGCCAATGCATTTGATATCATTGAGCTCACCGGCCTACCCACTCCTAGCGAATTCTTCGAGGAAGGTTGTCAACTACATGCTGAAGCTATTGAGAGCATATTCCAGAGGCCTGAACCAAATATGAGTCAGATGCTCTCAATGATGAAGCCATTTCCCCATGATGCTCCTTATCCAACAGAGTTCTTCGTTGAAGACTTTGAGTTCCTTCCAAGGACCATATATCACATCATCCGGCGGACTCTCTGGCCCATTAAGGGACACTCTCCAAATGCCAAGATCGAGGGTGCAATGAAGACTATGATATTCTGTATCCTTCATGGCAAATGCTTCAACGCACAGGATTTCTTCATACGCCAACTTGCAGCGTCAGGCTCAGATTTATTTGGTTTGAAGTTCTATGCTCCTTGGGTGATGAGGCTGATCAAACTGCACTCTGCGATCTCGTATCAGCCCTCAGCTCGAAACCATCGGATCTTCTTGCCAGATGTGGATACCTCCTCTGAAGCTATATATCCTGAGCCTGCCAAGCAACCGTTGAGTCTTCAGAATGCAGAACACCAGAGCTTCACTCAGAACGATGAAGGTGTTGAAGCCATCTCCAGGGTGTATCCTTTGGCTGGCACTACACGTGCGCCACACCCTGCTTCAACTGAAGCCACTGATAGTGCACCTGCTTCAAGACCCAAGAAGCGCACTCGTGTTCTCACTGACCGAGAGCTTCTTGTGGCCCTTCATCAAAAACAAGATAGGCATCACGACTGGCTAAAGCGTCAGATGAAAAGCCTCTTGGTGGATGTTAATCGACTTCGAAATCTTGCCACCAAGAATGCTTTCGTCACTCATGAAACCTGTCGTCGTACCTGGAAAGGGCTCTCAATGATATGTACTGAAGCTGAACTTGAAGAGGATGGCTTCACAGAGCGATTCAAGTTTGACACCACACCTCCTAGAAGGGTTGTGATACGCAACACACCATCACTTGAAGACTCTGAGTTTTCTTCATCTGCTGCCACAGTCACTGCCAGAATCATTGATGAAGTAGACGATGCTACATCACCGCCACCTGCTTCAGCACCTCCAAGATCTTCTGCACCGCCACACACCTCCAACGACCCTGCTGCTCCTGGGAACGAGTAGACACTCTATGTCTTCAAACCTTTTTGGTCCTTGCTGACAAAAGGGGGAGAAGCATATGGGTTGATAGTCTTCAAGCGGGTCCATATGGGCGGGTGCTTTATGTTTTGCTATATTTTGCTTCGTGCTTACAACTCTCATTTTTGCTTCATTTGGCTCTTATGAGTTGTAACACTTAAACCAGATGGTCGTCTGCTACTTGTTTGCCACCCTATTTTGCGAAGATAAATTCCGCACTTAGCTCATTCTGCAGACGTCCATTTTCCATTATGCATGTCATGATCTTCATATACTTTCACATGCATAGTGGATTGTCATCATAAGCTGAAGTGGATCTCCAAGTACAACCTGCCATGTGCATTTGCATTCCAAAAGAAAATTAACTTATATGCACATCTTCAGGGGGAGCCCTTGAAACTTATGAAGACAATTCCCTATCCTTTACAATTTCACAGACTATATTCCCCGTTGAAAACTTCAACTGGTTTGTCATCAATCACCAAAAAGGGGGAGATTGTAAGTGCATCTAGTGCCACCCCTAGTTGGTTTTGGAGTATTGACGACAAACCTAGTTGAGGGACTAATGTGTTTGTGAGAATTGCAGGATAACATAGGTAGAAGTCCCTCATTGATTCGGTTTTACTACCAGAGATGACCCCTAAAAATGTATGAAGACATTGAAGCCAAAGGTGGTATATGAAGATATTCACATTGAAGACTATGACAAAAGAAGACACGTTATGAAGCCTATGGAGCTCGAAGACTTTGTAGTTCTTTTTCTTTTGTGTTGAGTCATAGGAACCACCGTACTGTTAAGTGGGGTCCAGGAGAACCAGTCAGAATGACTGAAGTGATGCCTAAACCAAAAACCTATGTCTTCGAGTGAAGACAATGAGAGCGAATCTTGTCCAGAACCGGACAAGTCAGCTTTGCTTGTAGCCCAAGTAAAGTTGCCATGAGAGTTTGAAATCTGACCGTTGAGACACGTGTCGGTTCCTTAGTGACCCAGGATCATTTCGGACAAATCAGGTCGGGTTGCCAAGTGGCTATAAATAGCCCACCCCCTACAACCATAAACGGTTGGCGGCTCAGATTTCAGTGCACGGCTTTTGTCGTTTGAGAGCAACCCACCTTGAAGCCTTTGAGAGAAAATTCCTAGTGAGGGGAAAAGCCCTAACCACCCAAAGCCAGAGAACATTGGGCATCACTTAAGTCTTCTTGTATGTGTGATCTGAAGACTTATTACACTTGAGGACTGTGAATCCTCCAGACGGTTAGGCGTCGCATTCAGAGCATCCAAGAGACATTGTGGATTGCCAGTGAACGAAGTCTGTGAAGGTTTGGGAGTCTACCTTGAAGACTTACCAGAGTGATTGGGCGAGGACTATGTGACCTTAGCTCAAGCAGAATACGGTGAGGAATTGGTGTCCTGAGCTGCGTGTTCAGGACTGGTTGTCCGGGACTGTGTGTCCTAAGGTTTAAATACCTAGCCGCTCCAACCAGACGTACAGTTGTCACAGCAACTGGAACTGGTCCAACACATCATTGTCTTCAACGAGTCACTGGTTTCATCTTCACTTCCTTTTTCTTACTGTTACTCATTGTGAAGCCATTGCATGCTTGTTCTATCTTTTGTCTTCACAACATGAATGTATGATCTGTTTGGCTTCATAACTTCTTCCTACCTGATCCTTATTACACTGCAGTTGTTTGTCTTTGTGCTTTCACTCTATTGAATACTTGACCATGGCTTGCCTAGTGTAATCTAACTTCCGCTGCAAAGTAATAGGCAAAATCTTCTCTGCTTGTCTTCATAACTTCCACGTTTTGAAGACTTTCATAAAAATCGCCTATTCACCCCCCTCTAGTCGATATAACGCACTTTCAAGAACGGATCTACTCAAACATCATAGGATAGCCAAATATCATTGAGAAATAATATATGGAGTTGAACACCATGTTTAAGTAGAGATTACAGCGGGGAGAAGGGTGTTACACCGCTGCATAGAGGGGGGGAGTTGGTGATGACAGTAGCAAGATTGTTGATGTAGATCGTCGTCATGATCCTTGCCCCGGCGGCACTCCGGTGCCACCGGGAGAGAGGGGGAGAGACCACCCCTCCCCTCCTTATTCTTCCTTGGCCTCCCCCTAGACGGGAGGAGAGTTCCCCCTCTGGTCCATGGCCTCCATGGCGGTGGAGGGGCGGGAGCCCCTCCGAGATTGGATCTCCCTCTTTATTCTCTTCTGTTACGCGCTCCCTATATCTGGCCGAAAACCGTTTCTTATATTCCCAGAGATCCGTAACCCCAATTGTGCTGAGATTTTAACACGATTGTTTCTGGATATAAGCTTACTTACGCCCGAAGTAGAGCTCCAACCAATGTACGAGGTGAGCACAACCCACCACCACGCGCCTAGAGCCTGGGGCGCGCCCTGGTGTCTCCTGGGCACCGTGGGTCTCTGTCTGCATTGATTCCAACTCCCAAAAATCACATATATTCCAAAATAATTCTCCGTAAATTTTTATCACGTTTGGACTTTGTTTGATATGGATTTTCCGCGAAACAAAAAACATGCAAAAAATAGGAACTGGCACTGGGCACTAGATCAATAGGTTAGTCCAATAAATCATATAAAAAGTTGCCAAAAATATGTGAAAGTTGTATAATGTTGGCATGGAACAACCAAAAATTATAGATACAACGGAGACGCCGGTGCGGGAAAGCTGGAGGGTGGCGTCAGGGGCGCAGTGGCGGGTTTGATGCAGCGCACCGACAGTTTCCCTGGCAATGTTGCATAGAGGGCGCGGGTCTAGGGTCCTTTTAGCACGGCCTGACTTGTATGCCTGGGGGGCGAGGATGTTGGAGGCAGTGGACAGAAAGGGCGATGATGGCGACGTGGAAGGGCGCCAGGACGATGGCGACGGCGGTGACGAGAGAGCGAGGGGGAGAAAGAATTTTTTGTGGATAAAGTATGAGCAGTTGCGGGTGGATAAGGCGATGCCATGCAATGGTGGGCAGCACACAATGCCCACCACCGCTAACTTCAAGTGGGGGCGGTACTAAGCACCCGCTATAGCTAAGTTGAAGTGGTGGCCTGCACTAAGCGCCCACCACAACTAAGTATTTGAACCACAACATAGGATTAATACACACCATCCAAAGTGATACGTCCATTTTGCATCATGTTTACCTATTGTTATTTATAATGTTTTTATTCATAGTAATGCTTTTTGGAGTAATTCTAATGCTTTTTCTCTCATAATATGCAAGGTTCACACAAAGAGGGAGAATTCCGGCAGCTGGAAATCTGGACCTGCAAAAGCTACATCAGGCTACCAATTCTGCACAACTCCAAACGAGCTGAAACTTCATGAGGATTTTTTATGGAATATATGAAAAATACTAGACCAAATAACTACCAGAGGGGGGCCACCTGGTGAGCATAAGACACCAGGGCGCGCCCTGGTGGGTTGTGCTCAGCCCAACCCACCTACGATGCCCATCTTCTGGTATATAAATCATTTTGACCTATAAAAAATAAGGAGAGGACTTTCGGGATGAAGCGCTACCGTCTCGAGGTGGAACTTGGGCAGGAGCACTTTTGCCCTCTGGCGGAGCGATTCCGTCGTGGAACTTCCCTCCCGAGGGGGAAATCATCGTCATCATCATCACCAACAACTCTCCCATCTTGGGGAGGGAAATCTCCATCAACATCTTCAACAGCACCATCTCCTCTCAAACCCTAGTTCATCTCTTGTGTTCAATTTTTGTACCGGAACTATAGATTGGTACTTGGGTGACTAGTAGTGTTGATTACATCTTGTAGTTGATTACTATATGGTTTATTGGGTGGAAGATTATATGTTCAGGTCCAATATGCTATTTAATACCCCTCTGATCATGAGCATGATTATCATTTGTGAAAGTAGTTACTTTTGTTCTTGAGGTCACGAAAGAAATCTTGTTGCAAGCATGTGAATTTTATATGTGTTCGATATTTTGATGGTATGTATGTTGTGATTCCTTTAGTGGTGTCATGTGAGCGTCGACTACATGACACTTCACCATAGTTGGGCCTAAGGGAATGCATTGTGGAGTAGTTATTAGATGATGGGTTGTGAGAGTGACAGAAGCTTAAACCCTAGTTTATGCGCTATTCCGTAAGGGACCAATTGGATCCAAAAGTTTATATTATGGTTAGAATTTATTCTTAATACTTTTCTCGTAGTTGCGGACGCTTGCGAGGGGGTTAATCATAAGCAGGAGGTCTGTTCAAGTAAGAACAACACCTAAGCACCGGTCCACCCACATATCAAATTATCAAAGTAGTGAACACAAATCAAACCAACATGATGAAAGTGACTAGATGAAAATCCCGTGTACCCTCAAGAACACTTTGCTTATCATAACAGACTGTTTTGGCCTGTTCTTTGCCTCAAAAGGATTGGGCTACCTTGATACACTTTTGTTACTATTATTGTTACTTGCTCATTACAAATTATCTTTCTATCAAACTACTCGTTACTTATAATTTCAGTGCTTGCAAACATTACCTTGCTGAAAACCACTTGTCATTTCCTTCTCCTCCTCGTTGGGTTCGACACTCTTATCGAAAGGACTACGATTGATCCCCTATACTTGTGGGTCATCAAGGCTCTTTTCTGGCACCGTTGCCGGGGAGTGAAGCGCTATTGGTAACTGGAAATTGGTAAGGAAAAATTATTACTACGTGTTGAACTTTACTGTCACTTGTTAGTATGGAAAACAATCTTTTGAGGGGTTTGTTCGGGGTATCTTCACCTTGACCGGAACCACAATTAGTCACCCCTCAACCTACTTCACCTACTGAAAATATTGAATATGAAATTCCTTCGGGTATGATAGAACAACTGCTAGCTAATCCTTATGGAGGAGATGGAACCAAACATCCTGATATGCACTTGATATATGTGGAAGAAATTTGTGGATTATTTAGGCTTGCAGGTTTACCTGGAGATGAATCTAAGAAGAAGGTTTTCCCTTTATCTTTGAAGGGAAAATGAGATCTGATAGAGATGGATAAAGTAATATTTTTGGTATTTTTGGTTTATGGAACGGAAAGTAAAAGATTGCAAAGTAAGGGAATGGTGACAGAAATTGGCAAGCTGACGGGAAACTAATATGATGTAAAATAGACCCGGGGGCCATAGGTTTCACTAGAGGCTTCTATCAAGATAGAAGTTATTATAGTGGGTGAACAAATTACTGTCGAGCAATTGATAGAAAAGCGCAAACTTATGACGGTACCTAAGGCAATGATCATGAATATAGGCATCACGTCTGTATCAAGTAGATCGAAACAATTCTGCATCTACTACTATTACTCCACACATCAATTGCTATCCAGCATGCATCTAGAGTATTAAGTTCATAAAGAAAGGAGTAATGCATTGAGCAAGATGACATGATGTAGAGGAATTAACTCAAACAATATGATGAAAACCCCATCTTTTTATCCTTGATGGCAAAAATACAATACGTGTCGGTTCCCCTTATGTCACTAGGATCGAGCACCGCAAGATTGAACCCAGAGCTAAGCACTTCTCCCATTGCAAGAAAAACCAATCTAGTTGGCCAAACCAAATCTATAGTTCGAAGAGACTTGCAAAGATATCAAATCATGCATATAAGAATTCAGATGAGATTCAAATAATATTCATAGATAAGCTGATCACAAATCCACAATTCATCGGATCTCGGCAAACACACTGCAAAAGAGTATTACATCGAATAGATCTCCAAGAACATCGAGGAGAACATGGTATTGAGAATCAAAGAGAGAGAAGAAGCCATCTAGCTACTAGCTATGGACCCGTAGGTCTGAAGTAAACTACTCACGCTTCATCGGAGAGGCAATGGTGTTGATGTAGAAGCCCTCCGTGATCTCGATTGCCCCTCTGGCAGGATGCCACAAAAGGCCCCAAGATGGGATCCCATGGGTACAAAAGGTTGCGGTGGTGGAAAAGTGGTTATGTGGCTCCCCTAGATGTTTTTGGGGTATAAGAGTATATATAGGAGGAAGAATTAGGTCAGGAGAGCTACGAGGGGCCCACAAGGTCGGGGGGTGCCCCACCCCCCTAGGCGCGCCCTCCACCCTTGTGGCCGCCTCAAGGCTCCTCTAACTTGCACTCCAAGTCTCCTGGGTGTCTTCTGGTCCAACAAAAATCATCACGAAAGTTTTATTCTGTTTGGACTCCGTTTGGTATTTCTTTTCTGCGAACTTCTAAAATAAGGAAAAAACAGAAACTGGCACTAGGCTCTAGGTTAATAGGTTAGTCCCAAAAATCATATAAAATAGCATACTAATGCATATAAAACATCCAAAACAGATAATATAATAGCATGGAACAATCAAAAATTATAGATACGTTGGAGACGTATCAAGCATCCCCAAGCTTAATTCCTTCTCGTCCTCGAGTAGGTAAATGATAAAAACATAATTTTTGATGTGGAATGCTACCTAACATATTTATCCATGTAATTCTCTTTATTGTCACATGAATGTTCAGGTCCGTAAGATTCAAAACAAAAGTTTAATATTGACATAAAAACAATAATACTTCAAGCATACTTACAAAATAATTATGTCTTCTCAAAATAACATGGTATCCCTACAAAATCATATAGTCTGGTTATGCTCCATCTTCATTACACAAAATATTTAAATCATGCACAACCCCGATGACAAGCCAAGCAATTGTTTCATAATTTTGATGTTCTCAAACCTTTTCAACTTCCACACAATACATGAGCGTGAGCCATGGACATAGCACTATAGGTGGAATAAATGGTGGTTGTGGAGAAGACAAAAAGAAGGAGATAGTCTCACATCAACTAGGCGTATCAACGGGCTATGGAGATGCCCATTAATAGATATCAATGTGAGTGAGTAGGGATTGCCATGCAACAGATGCACTAGAGCTATAAGTTTATGAAAACTCAAAAAGAAACTAAGTGGGTGTGCATCCAACTTGCTTGCTCACGAAGACCTAGGGCAATTTGAGGAAGCCCATCATTGGAATATACAAGCCAAGTTCTATAATGAAAAATTCCCACTAGTATATGAAAGTGATATCATAGGAGACTCTCTACCATGAAGATCATGGTGCTACTTTGAAGCACAAGTGTGGCAAAAAGGATAGTAACATTGTCCCTTCTCTCTTTTTCTCTCTCTCTTTTTTATTTGGGCCTTCTCTCATTTTTTGGCCTCTTTTTTTCGTCCGGAGTCTCATCCCGACTTGTGGGGGAATCATAGTCTCCATCATCCTTTCCTCACATGGGACAATGCTCTAATAATGAAGATCATCACACTTTTATTTACTTACAAGTTACAACTCGATACTTAGAACAAAATATGACTCTATGTCAATGCCTCCGGCGGTGTACCGGATGTGCAATGAATCAAGAGCGACATGTATGAAAGAATTATGAACGGTGGCTTTGCCACAAATACGATGTCAACTACATGATCATGCAGAGCAATATGACAATGATGGAGCGTGTCATAATAAACAGAACGGTGGAAAGTTGCATGGCAATATATCTCAGAATGGCTATGGAAATGCCATAATAGGTAGGTGTGGTGGCTGTTTTGAGGAAGGACATGTGGTGGGTTTATGGTACCGGCGAAAGTTGCGTGGTACTAGAGAGGCTAGCAATGGCGGAAAGGTGAGAGTGCTTATAATCCATGGACTCAGCATTAGTCACAAAGAACTCACATACTTATTGCAAAAATCTATTAGTCATCGAAACAAAGTACTACGCGCATGCTCCTAGGGGGATAGATTGGTAGGAAAAGACCATCACTCGTCCCCGACCGCCACTCATAAGGAAGACAATCAAAAAATAAATCATGCTCCGACTTCATAACATAACGGTTCCCCATGCGTGCATGCTACGAGACTCACAAACTTTAACACAAGTATTTCTCAAATTTACAACTGCTTACTAGCATGACTCTAATATCACCATCTTAATATCTCAAAAAAATCATAAGGAATCAAACTTCTCATAGTATTCAATGCACTTTATATGAAAGTTTTATTATATCCCTCTTGGATGCCTATCATATTAGGACTAATTTTATAACCAAAGCAAATTACCATGCTGTTTAGAGACTCTCAAAATAATATAAGTCAAGTACGAGAGTTATCGATTTCTATAAAATAAAACCACCACCATGCTCTAAAAAGATATAAGTGAAGCACTAGAGCAAAGTTTGCCTAGCTCAAAAGATATAAGTGAAGCACATAGAGCATTCTAATAAATCACGATTCATGTGTGTCTCTCTCAAAAGGTGTGTACAGCAAGGATGATTGTGGCAAACTAAAAAGCAAAGACTCAAATCATACAAGACGCTCCAAGCAAAACACATATCATGTAGTGAATAAACATATAGCCTCAACTAAAGTTACCGATAGACGAAGACGAAAGAGTGGATGCCTTCCCGGGGCATACCCAAACTTAGGCTTTTTGACATCCTTGAATATTAACTTGTGGTGCCTTGGGCATCCCCAAGATTAGGCTCTTGCCACTCCTTATTCCATAGTCCATCAAATCCATACCCAAAACTTGAAAACTTCACAACACAAAACTCCAACAGAAAATCTCGTAAGCTCCGTTAGTATAAGAAAATAAATCACCTATTTTGGTACTGTTGTGAACTCATTCTTTATTTATATTGGTTTAATATCTACTATATTCCAACTTTCACATGGTTCATACCCCCCCCCCCCCGATACTAGCCATAGATGCATCAAAATAAGCAAACAACACACGAAAAGCAGAATCTGTCAAAAACAGAACAATCTGTAGAAATCTGGATATTTAGAATAATTTTGTAACTCCACAAATCCTGAGAAATTAGGAAGTCCTAGATAATTTGTTTATTAATCCTCTACAAAATGAATCAGTATTTTATCATGCTTCTTTTAAAAACTAAAACTAATCTCCTAGGCACAAAAGTTTCTGTTTTTCAGCAGTATCAAATCAACTATTACCATAAGCTATCCCAAAGGTCTTACTTGGCACAAACACTAATTAAAACACAAAAAAGCATCTAACAAGAGGCTAGATGATTTATTCAAAGCAAAACAGGACCTAAAAAGCAAGAACAAAAATAAAATTGGGTTGCCTCCCAACAAGCGCTGTTGTTTAACGCCCCTAGCTAGGCATAAAAACACGAATAGATCTAAGTATTATCATCTTTCGCATGCAATCCATAAGTGGCTCTCATAATAGATTCATAAGGCAATTTAATTTTCTTTCTTGGAAAGCATTCCCTGCCTTCCCTTAACAGGAATTGAAATCTAATGTTTCCTTCTTTCATATCGATAATTGCACCAATCGTTCTAAGGAAAGGTCTGCCAAGAATAATAGGACATGTGGAATTGCAATCTATATCAAGAACAATGAAATCTACGGGCACTTAATTCCTATTTGCGACAATAAGAACATCATTAATTCTTCACATAGACTTCGCAAGATGCAAGTTTAAGGAACAATCATCAAATTTACGGAAACCTGACACATCACATAAAGTTTTCGGAATCGTGGAAACACTAGCACCCAAATCACACAAAGCATAGCATTCATAATCATTAATCTTAATAGTAGGCTCCCACTCATCATAAAGTTTCTAGGAATAGAAACTTTCAAAATAAGCTTTTCTTCATAAGATTGCATCATAGCATCAACGACGTGTTTAATAAAAGCTTTGTTTTGATTATAAGCATGAGGAGAATTCAAAATGGATTGCAACAAGGAAATACAATATATCAAAGAGCAATTATCATAATTAAAGTCCTTGAAATCCAAAATAGTGGGTTCATTGCTATCTAAAGTTTTGACCTCTTCAATCCCACTTTTATCAATTTTTGCATCAAGATCTAAAAACTCTGAATCATTGGGACGCCTTCTAACTAAAGTTGACTCATCTCCAGTGCCATCTTTATCAAGATTTACATTGAAAACAAAGATTCATAGGAGTCACATCAGTCACTTTTAGATCTTCATCATTATTTTCATGGAAACTAGAAGAACACGCTTTTATAAACCAATCTTTCTTAGCACGTATCTTAGCGGTTCTTTTCATTCATCAATGGAAATTATCATGGCTTTGAGAGACTCATTGATATCATGCTTA
Organism: Triticum aestivum; assembly: GCF_018294505.1. Classification (NCBI taxonomy): domain Eukaryota; kingdom Viridiplantae; phylum Streptophyta; class Magnoliopsida; order Poales; family Poaceae; genus Triticum; species Triticum aestivum. Next base: position 589,869,297 of record NC_057803.1, on the reverse strand, counting down.
TGTGGAATAGATCTAAGTTTCAAAGAATCAACATCAAGAGAAATTATATCCACGTTCCTAGCCAAATCATCAATCTTAAGCAATTTTTCTTCAATCAAAGCATTGAAATTCTTTTACAAACTAATAAATTCTTTAACACTATTCTAAAATTCAGAGGGCATCTTGTTATAATTTCCATAAGAATTGTTGTAGGAATTACCATAATTATTAGAGGAATTACTAGGAAACGGCCTAGGATTAAAATTATCTCTATACGCGTTATTACCAAAATTGCTCCTACCAACAAAATTCACGTCAATAGATTCATTATTGTTTTCAATCAAAGTAGACAAAGGCATGTCATTAGAATCAATAGGAGCACTCTTACTAGCAAACAATTTCACAAGCTCATCCATCTTCCCACTCAAAATATTTATTTCTTCAATTGCATGCACTTTTTTACTAGTTGAAGATCTTTCGGTATTCCATGGAGAATAGTTAACCATAATATTATCTAGGAGTTTAGTAGCTTCTCCTAAAGTAATTTCCATAAAAGTACCTCCTGCGGCCGAATCTAAAAGATTTCTAGAAGCAAAATTCAATCCGTCATGAAAATTTTGTATAATCATCCATAAATTCAAACCATGAGTAGGGCAATTTCTAATCATCAATTTCATCCTCTCCCAAGATTGTGCAGCATGTTCATGATCAAGTTGCTTAAATTTCATAATATCGTTCCTAAGGGAGATGATCTTAGCGGGAGGAAAATACTTGGAAATAAAAGCATCTCTACACTTATTCCATGAATCAATACTATTTTTCGGCAAAGATGAAAACCAAGTTTTAGCGCGATCCCTAAGCGAGAACAGAAATAACTTCAACTTAACAATATCATTATCCACATCTTTTTTCTTTTGCGTATCGCACAAATCAATAAAATTATTAAGATGGGATGCGGCATCTTCATCGGGAAGGCCGGAAAATAGATCTTTCATAACAAGATTCAGCAAAGCAGTATTAATCTCACAAGATTCTGCATTAGCATCGGGAGCAATCGGAGTACTAATAAAATCATTGTTGTTGGTATTGGAAAAGTCACACAATTTGGTATTATCTTGAGCCATAATGACAATGCAAGCAATCCAACACACAAGCACACAAAAAGCAAGCGAAGAAGAGGAATGGAAGAGAGGTGAAGAAAAGGCGAATCTTTGTAATCGTGTGCGAGATATATAATAAAGTTTAGTTTGAGTTTTGTTTTCTTTACTTTCATGTTCAATAAAAAGGAAAGAAAATAAATGAAAAAGATCATATGCTAATCTTATGGTAAGTAATGACACCACATAAGGAAAAGTATAAGTAGAAAATTTTATTGGAGATTGACAAAATATAGCATTGGTCAATGATGCAATTCATGAAAGAATTAATAAGGGAAGAGAAGATTCACATGCAAATACACCATCTTGGAAATCTTTTGTGACTGTGAGCCCCCATCAAAATATTATATGCCAAAACTGTTGACGTTGGACAAGGAAGACAACGTAATGATTTATGTTTATTCATATTCATATAGAAGTTATATTGTCATAGATCCTCAACATGTGGTGCTTACCCCTCATCTTTGCTAGCCAAAAATTCCGCACCAAGTAGAGATAATACTTGTGCATTAAAAAACCCTTAAACCCGAATCGTATTTTCAGGAGTCCACCATACCTACCTAAGGATTGGGTAAGATCCTTCAAGTAAGTTGTTATCGGTGCAATAAGGCAATAAAAATTGCTTTTAAAAGTGTTAAATAGTTTAGTGTAAGGGAAAACTGAGCGTTGTACGAACTTGTGATGGCAAAGAATAAAAGCGACAGATTGCATAATAAAGGTTGCTATCACAAGGGGCAATATAATGTGATGTTTTTTTGCAGTAAGTGATTGAGCATACAAACAAAAAGCGCATGGCAACCTATGCTTCCCTCTGCGAAGGGCCTATCTTTTACTTTTATGTATTTACTTTCATGCAAGAGTCAAAATTTTTCTCTCTATTCCTTTTTGTTTTTCTCTTTTGGCAAGCATCATGTGGCGAGGAAAGATCTAGGCACATATATCCAGTTGGATATGGATAGCATGAGTTATTATTGTTGACATCACCCTTGAGGTGAATACGTTGAGAGGCGAAATTATAAGCCCCTATCTTTCTATGTGTCCGGTTGAAACGTTTTGCTCATGTGTATGCGGTGAGTGTTAGCAATCATAGAAGACTATATGATGGTTGAGTATGTGGACTTTCCTAAAGGCTCCGATACGTGACCCTTCCTAAAAAATAATGAATTTTAGTTGCAAAGTTGACTGAGAACATATTATGTTGGTTTCCAGTAGAGTTTATGCTTTATACTTCGATGTTGTGATAAATTGTTACTTATTCATGAGAAGTCTATGATAAAAGTTTTATGTTAAAGTTTGTTGTTGTTTATAATAATATACATGATGCTTCTATGTCTGTATTTTGTTTTTTGACACCTCTCTCTCTAAGCATGTGGACATGTTTTTTTATTTTGGTTTTCGCTTGAGGACAAGCGAGGTCTAAACTTTGGGGAGTTGATACGTTCATTTTGCATCATGTTTACCTACTGTTATTTATTATGTTTTTATGCATAATAATGTTTTTTGGAGTAATTCTAATACCTTTTCTCTCATAATATGCAAGGTTCACACAAAGAGGGAGAATTCCGGCAACTGAAAATCTGGACCTGAAAAAGGTACGTCAGGCTACCTATTCTACACAACTCCAAATAAGTTGAAACTTCACGAGGAATTTTTATGGAATATATGAAAAATACTGGAGCAAATAACTACCGAAGGGGGCGCCTGGTGAGCAGGAGACACCAGGGCGCGCCAGGCCCCCCAGGCGCGCCCTGATGATGTCGGGGAAGGACGGGGGGGTTGACCTTGCAGGTGGGCGTCAATGATGTAGAGGTTGCCGGTGTCTTCGCCGTCCAAGGAGGTGCAAGTCCGTCGGAGGGATAGAGATGGCCAGCTACGAGTGTTTGTACCCGTGGAGGCTAGGCATTGTATCAATGTAGCTGCAACTGTCAATGGTGTCGAAGCGTAACATGCGGTTCGCGTGATCAGCCAAGATGACCTTGCTCTCCGAGGCCGTGGGCAAGAAATGAAGACAACGAGGAGACCTTATGGAGTAGGAGACTTCCGGTGGCCTCACGAGCAGCTCGCTTTTTGGCGGATTGATCTTGGGTGCCGCCGCCTCTGCCGTCGCCAAGTCGGTCTTGCATATCCTTCTCCTGTTGGACGCACATGCCTTGGCGGGCATCAGTGTTGGCACCACCTTGCCATGTGTGGCCGCCTCTTGTGCGGTGTAACGCCCCAGATGTAACTTTCCATATTTGTATCCAACTCTTGCCGTCTCCGGCGCCAAGTTATATTTATTTCTCGGGTTTGGGTCTTTGTCTCCGTGTGTTGTTTTTCTTTTTCGTGCATCTCTTATCATGTCATCACGTGCATTGCATTTGCATACATGTTCATCTCATGCATTCGATCATTTTCCCCGTTGTCCGTTTTGCATTCCGGCGCTTCGTTCTCCTCCGGTGGTCATTTCTACCTTTCTTTCTTGTGTGGGGTTTAAACATTTCCGGATTGGACCGAGTCTTGCCAAGCGGCCTTGGTTTACTACCGGTAGACCGCCTGTCAAGTTTCGGGTCATTTGGACTTCGTTTGATACCCCAACGGTTAACCGAGGGACCGAAAAGGCCTCGTGTGTGTTGCAGCCCAACACCCCCCAAATTTGGCCCAAAACCCACCAAACTCTGCTCCATGTCCTAGAGCGTTCGATCACGATCGTGTGGGCGAAAACCGCACCTCATTTGGACTCTCCTAGCTCCCTCTATGCCTATATATACACCCCTCCGTTTTCGGATCTCTCCCTCTCCCCGAAACCCTAAAAAAAAAAAATCTCCTTCCTCCGCCGCCGACGGACGTGTCCGGCCCGCGCCGGACAGCGTCCGCTCCACCCCGCCGCCCGCCGCAGCCATCGCCGTGCCGCCACGTGGGCGCGCCCACATCGCCGCGCCCGCCGGCCCGCAGGCCCACGCGGGGCCCTCCCCAGCCCGCGTCATCGCCCCGCCGCCTCACGCCCGCAGCCGCCGCCATCCTCCTCGCGGCCGGCCACCCGGGGCACCGGCGCCGCCGCTCGCCATCGTCGCCGGCCCGCTCCTCGAGCCGCGGCCCCGCCATCCGCCGGCGCGCCCGCCGCCGCCGAACCTCGCCGTGGCCACCACCGGGCCCCGCCGCCCTCGTCCGTCTCCTCCGGCGGCCGGGTCGGGCTCCGGCGAGCCTCCCCACGCCCCTGCGGTCCTCCTCCGGCGAGCTCCAACTCCGGTGAACAGTGCCCCGCGGTCAACCTCGAAGTCCGTGCCCGCGAGATCCCGATCTGGATCTCAGATCCGAAACCCTAGGGTTGACTTTTGCCTCTCTCCGTTAATTTTTATGCATTCTTTGTCTGCGCGTATCTCCGCAACCGTAGATCCGTTTTAGGCGTATGATATGTCAAAATCTTCGTCTCGACATGTACATCATTTCATTCCATTGCATCATTTGCATTTGAGGTCATCTTGATACCCAAAATGCTGGTAGAAGGAGGCTCCGTGAGTTAAACTGCAGATCCGTTAGTTCATCATGCACTTTTGTCATTTTTGCTATATTTAATTCGTGCATGATATGCCTGTGCCCCTTTGGGATGATTTGTGAAGCATTTTGTCTTCTTTCCAGAGGTGCACCCATGCATTTTTAGGATGTGTGTGTTGTCTTGTGCAAGCTTGCGAAGTAGGGTACCTGAGAATGCAGATTTCAGGGACTTAGTGATTTTCACTAAGTCTGGGATATTTTAGTTCATGATGCTATATGTCCAGCTTGTTTCCTAGTGATCCGTGCCTCTTTTGAGGATGATCAGTAAGGGAGTTTTGATATTTAAGTTATGCTCTATCCATCCATGTCTTTGTTTGCATTTGTGGAGTGCTCTAGGTTGACTCAATCGAGCTCAACTTTTGCTTCGTTGTTAATCTGGGCAGATCGTCAACTTGTTTGCGATTTCGCCGATGCTACCGTTAGTGTTCCATGCATGCTATGCCTTCGTTCTTGCCATGTGTAGCTAGCACTTTGTGTCTTCTTGCTGGTTATATGCTTTCCTTGCCATGACTTGCACCGTAGTGAGTGCATCGAGCTCGTTTACATGCCTTCGTGAGTTAAATTTCAGCATGTCTCAGTTTTCACTAAGTCTGAAAACTGATTGTGTTCGAGCGATGTTCGTGAGCTCGGTAGAGTATTTTGTGAACCCTTTTGGCCCCAGGTCACTTTGGGTGTTTTATTAAGCTTGTTGAGTAGCTCCATGCCATGTTCTTACTTGTCATGTTCAGGTTTCTATCATGTTGTTTTGCTGCTCCGAAGAGAGCTTCGTGATCTGAAATTTCAGACTAGTGTTAATTTCACTAAGTCTGAGATCTGTTTTGCATTTGCGTTTTAGCCATGCTTGTTTGAACCTCTTAATGGATGAATTTGCCTGTGGCTCAGTGCTAGTGTTTTGTCAACCATCTTGTGTACTTCACTGCCATGTATTTTGTTTTCATGTTTGGTGGCTGTAGCATGTTCATTTCGTTGCATTTAGATGCCTACTTGCTGTAAATCGCAGACCGGTGTCATATCTTAAAACGCTTGCCATTTCCAAACCGTAGCTCCGATTCCAATGATCTTTATATCGTTTTCGAGCGATTTCATCCCCTCTATCCAGTGGCACACTTGGTTTTCCAAGTTGATGCCAGGTTCATGCATTTCCTGCCATATCTTGCATTTTGCATCCCGCATCGCATCCCGCATAGCATATCGTCATTTCATCATATTGCTTGGTCTTGCCCGTGGTTGATTGTATCCTTGTTGCTTGTTTGTCTTGTTGGGTAGAGCCGGGAGACGAGTTCGCTACCGAGGAGCCCGTTGAGTTTGCTTGTGAGGATCCAGTCAACTCTGACAACTGTTCAGGCAAGATGATCATACCCTCGAAATCACTACTATCTTTGCTATGCTAGTTTGCTCGCTCTTTTGCTTTGCCACTGCTACGATGCCTACCTTTTGCTTGTCAGCCTCCCAATTGCCATGTTGAACCTCTAACCCACCATTGTCCTAGCAAACCGTTGATTGGCTATGTTACCGCTTTGCTCAGCCCTTCTTATAGCGTTGTTAGTTGCAGGTGAAGATTGGAGCCGTTCCTTGTTGGAACATTTATATTCTTGTTGGGATATCATTATATTGCTATGTTATCTTAATGCATCTATATACTTGGTAAAGGGTGGAAGGCTCGGCCTCTCGCCTAGTGTTTTGTTCCACTCTTGCCGCCCTAGTTTCCGTCATACCGGTGTTATGTTCCCGGATTGTGCGTCCCTTACGCGGTTGGGCTATAATGGGAACCCCTTGATAGTTCGCCTTGATTAAAGCTTTTCCAGCAATGCCCAACATTGGTTTTACCATTTGCCACCTAGCCCCTTTTCCCTTGGGTTTCCGGAGCCCGAGGGTCATCTTATTTTAGCCCCCCACGGGCCAGTGCTCCTCTGAGTGTTGGTCCGAACTAGAGCCCTGTGCAGCGCCACCTCGGGGAAACTCAAGGTTTGGTTTTAGTTGTACGGATTGCTCATCTGAGTGTGCCCTGAGAAAGAGATATGTGCAGCTCCTATCGGGATTTGTCGGCACATTCGGGCGGTGTTGCTGGACTTGTTTTAACCTGTCGAATCATCTTGTTGTACCGAGATACCGAGTCTGATCGGTGTGTCTTGGGTGGAGGTCTATTCCTTCGTTGACCGTGAGAGCTTGTTATGGGCTAAGTTGGGACCCCCCTGCAGGGATTGATCTTTCGAAAGCCGTGCCCGCGGTTATGGGCAGATGGGAATTTGTTAATGTCCGGTTGTAGATGACTTGAACTAAACTTAATTAAAATGAATCAACCGTGTGTGTTACCGTGATGGCCCCTTCTCGGCGGAGTCCGGGAAGTGGACACGGCGTTGGAGTTATGCTTGCGCAGGATGTTCCTTTAGCTTCTCGCTCGTGCTTCGCCTTCTCTTCTCGCTCTCTTTTGCGTATAAGTTAGCCACCACATATGCTAGTCGCTTGCTGCAGCTCCACATATATTTGCCTTATCCATTCCTATGAGCTTAAATAGTCTTGATCGCGTGGGTGTGAGATTGCTGAGTCCCTGTGGCTCACAGATACTACAACTCCAGATGCAGGTCCAGGTGTTTCCGCTCCAGTTGACGATTACGAGCTCAGGTGGGAGTTCGACGAGGACTCTCAGCGTTACTACGTGTCCTTTCCAGATGATCAGTAGTGGTGCCTAGTTGGGGTTATCGATTCAGGACCTTGTCGCATGTTGGGGGTCTTTTCTATTTTGGCGCCGTAGTCGGGCCATGAGTGTTTGTTTGATGGATGTTATTTATGTACTCTGATGTGACGTGGCGAGTGTAAGCCAACTATGTTATCTCCCCCTTTTATTATATATTACATGGGATGTTGTAATGATTGCCTGACTTGCGACATTGCTTTCAATGCGGTTATGCCTCTAAGTCGTGCCTCGACACGTGGGAGCTATAGCCGCATCGAGGGCGTTACAAGTTGGTAATCAGAGCCATCCCCGACCTTAGGAGCCCCATTGCTTGATCGTTTTTAGCAGCCGAGTTGTGTCTAGAAAAATGTTTTGAGTCCTTAGGAATTATATATCGGAGAGCTTAGGAATTCTTTTTACTTCCCAGTCTCCTCATCGCTCTGGTAAGGCATCCTGGCGTAGAGTTTTGACTCTTCTCTTCTCAAATTTCACAAAAAAATTTTTAGGATCACGCGAGTATCTTGGTTTTGTTCCGATGGTTTTGTGACGAGAACATTGTTCTTGGTGCCTCCTGTCTTTAGGGGTTGTGGCAGTGTCCCGGGGAGTTGAGCTCCGAGGTGTTGTCGTCACAATTTTATCGTTGCAATTCTGGTATACTTGAGATATGTTCGCCGACATCGAAAATCTCTTTTATGCAGTTCGTTGGTGAGATAACCTCGACGCCACCCAGTACTGGGGCGGGAGTTCGGGAGTATCGCCATAACTTGTATAACGGATGCTTTTCGAAGGTTGAGGTAGATGGTTTCCGAAGTTTTCCTGGTTATGTGTTGAAGGATGGATACAGCTGGATGTAGGATTTGCTAGTTTGGGTGAGATATTGTGCTTCCCCTGTATCCCCAACACCTGATTGCATAACCGGAAAGGTTCGGGAGTTTCATAGGTGGGAATTCTAGTAGCTCTAGTTCTTCTTCCACGGATATTGGTTTGAGATTGGGATTTCTTACCGATTATTCGTTCTTGATCCGTACCTTGTTGATTTATTTCTCTACCTTAATTCTTCGTGGCTTCTCAATTTATGGATATGTGATCATTTGAAGAGGAATGCATTCGTTCATTTTGTTCGGATGTGAAGACTATATGTTGCAATTTTCATTCCGTTGGATTCAGCTTCTATATTGTTGTCTATCTATGTGCTAATGGTGGTCAACCTCTTCAGGATGGCTCCTCCAACGCGCACGACTCCGAATCCTAATCCGCCTCCACCTCCGCCTCCTCCGGAAGCATGGCAAGCTGTGATGGCCGCTACTAATGCAAACACACAGTTGATCATGCAAATTCCTCCAAGAGCGCAATCAAGGCAGTCAAGGGAATCAAGGCCACAATCAGCACCACTTTGCTACTCTGAACCAGTTCCTTGCTAATGGCCCAAAGACGTTCAGCGGTTGTGTTGAGGCTACCGATGCTGACGATTGGCTAGTGGATCTGGGCAAGCATTTTGAATGCAGCAACGTCAGGCCTGAAGATTTCGTCAAGTTCGCTTCTTTCCAGCTCAAAGATCAGGCTGCAGAGTGGTTCCAGCAGTACAAGGATTCCAGAGGTGGACGTGTTATCACTTGGGACGATTTCCGTCAAGATTTCCGCGCTCATCACATCCCTCAAAGTGTGGTTGAGAGTAAGCGTCAGGAATTCCGCAATCTGAAGCAAGGCTCTTTGTCTGTCTATGACTACAACAAGTTGTTCCAGAAGCTCGCCCGTTTTGCCAAGCAGGATGTTCCTGATGAGAAGAGCATGATCTATCAGTTCAGGGGTGGTCTTCGTGAGGAAATTCAGCTCGCTCTTGTCCTCTTTGAGCCGTTGAGATACGATGAGTTCTACAACATGGCACTGAAGCAAGAGGCTGCTCAGATGAGATGTGATGCTTCCAGGAAGCGTGCCAGAGATGTTACTCCGTCTTCCTCTACTCAAGTGGTCAAGCAGCAGAAGTATTGGCTTCCTCCTCCTCCGTTCCGTCAGCCGTATCAGCAGAAGAGCAAAGGTGGCAGTGGTTTCTCCCACCCACCCAACCCAGGCTTTCAGAACAAGGCTTCGTCTCAAGCTCCAAGATCGAGTGCTCCGTATCACCGTCCGCTTTCAGAGGTCACGTGCAACAAGTGCCAACAGAAGGGTCACTATGCCAACAAGTGTACCAACCAGAGGCGTCTTCCTCCTCCTCCTCCTGTCAGATCGGCAAGTACAGCTGTGGTCAAGCACAATCCCAAGCACGCCAAGGTCAATATGGTGAATGCAGCTCAGGCAGAGGATTCTTCAGATGTGATCATGGGTAACCTTCTGTTAATGATATTCCTGCAAAAGTTCTTTTTGACACTGGTGCATCGCATTGTTTCATCTCGAGACCTTTTGCTTCCAAGCATGATTTTGTTACTCAAATGTTGCCGAGACCGTTGTCTATTGACTCTCCGGCCAGCCTCTTGACATCTCGAGTGTGTGTTCCGGATGTTACAATCACTTTGGGCGACTGCAAGTTTCTCTCTTCTCCGGTGGTTCTTGGCAATTCCGATATCGATCTTATTCTCGGGATGGACTGGCTCTCTAAGCATAAAGCTCAGCTTGATTGTGCAGCCAGGCAGATTCAACTGACTCATTCGTCTGAGGATGTAATTGTCTTTGCCGCTCGGGATAATTCCATCCGGTTGTTTTCTCTCAATGAGAAGGGTGAATTGGATGCTATTTCGCAAATTCCTGTCGTTTGCGAATATCAAGACGTCTTTCCAGAAGAACTTCCAGGGATGCCTCCAAACCGGCCGGTTGAATTTGTTATTGAACTTGAGCCCGGTACGGAACCTGTGTGCAAACGTCCCTACAAGCTCGGCCCCGAAGAGTTGAAGGAGTTGAAGAAACAACTCGATGAGCAAGAAAGATTGGGTCTCATTCGGCCTAGTACTTCTCCGTGGGGTTGTGGTGTTCTTTTTGTGAAGAAGAAGGATGGATCGAGTCGACTTTGTGTTGATTACCGTCCAGTAAACAAGAAGACCATCAAGAACAAATACCCACTTCCCAACATCAATGAGCTGTTCGAACAACTCAAGGGTGCTCAAGTATTCTCCAAGCTTGATCTCCGTATGGGTTATCATCAGATTCGTATTCGTGAGCAAGATATTCCCAAGACGGCGTTCAGAACAAGCTTTGGTTCATATGAATACACCGTCATGTCTTTTGGCCTCGCCAACGCTCCTCCGACGTTCTCTCGCATGATGAACTTCATCTTCAACCCCTACACCAATGAATTCGTTTTGGTCTATCTCGACGACATTCTGGTTTTCTCGAAGAACAAGGAAGATCATGCCAAGCACTTGCGTTTGGTTCTTGACAAGCTCAGAGAACATCAGTTCTACGCCAAGTTCTCCAAGTGTGAATTTTGGCTCGATGAGGTTCTTTATCTTGGTCATATCATCTCTGCCAAGGGCATTTCCGTGAATCCTGAGAAGGTGTCCGCAATTGTGAATTGGGAACCTCCTCAGAACGTGAAGCAACTCCGCAGTTTCCTCGGTCTCGCAAGCTATTGCAGAAGATTCGTTGAAAACTTTTCTAAGATCGCCAAGCCTCTCTCAAATCTTCTTCAGAAGCACGTCAAGTACGTTTGGTCTCCGGAGTGTGATATTGCTTTCAACTCTTTGAAAGAGAAATTGGTCACTGCTCCAGTTCTGACTCCGCCTGATGAAACCAAGCCGTACGAGGTCTTTTGTGATGCCTCTCTCCAAGGTCTCGGTGCTGTACTGATGCAAGAGAAGAAAGTTGTTGCTTATACCTCTCGCCAGTTGAAACCTAATGAGAAGAACTACCCCACTCATGATCTCGAGTTGGCGGCAGTTGTGCACGCTTTGTTGACTTGGAGACATCTTCTATTGGGAAGGAAAGTGGATATTTTCACTGATCACAAGAGTCTCAAGTACATCTTCACTCAGCCTAATCTCAACCTCAGGCAGACTCGATGGGTCGAAATGATTCAAGAGTACAATCCGAGTATCGAGTATACTCCAGGCAAGGCTAATGTGATTGCTGACGCTTTGAGCAGAAAAGCATATTGCAACAGTCTGATTCTCAAGCCTTATCAACCCGAGCTTTGTGAAGCTTTCCGCAAACTTAATCTGCAAGTTGTTCCTCAAGGTTTCCTCGCCAACCTTCAAGTCTCTCCTACCTTAGAAGACCAGATTCGCCAAGCCCAACTTCTTGATGCTATGGTGAAGAAGGTGAAGATTGGTATTGCAAAGAGTCAGTCCAAGTACAAGTGCTACCGACTTGATGACAAGGACACTCTCTTCTTCGAGGATCGAATTGTTGTGCCCAAAGGTGAACTTCGTAAGGTGATCATGAACGAGGCTCACAACTCTCTCCTCTCCATCCACCCTGGTAGTACGAAGATGTATCAGGACCTCAAGCAAGCTTATTGGTGGACTCGAATGAAGCGCGAGATCGCTCAATTCGTGAACGAATGTGATGTCTGCAGAAGAGTGAAGGCAGAACACCAAAGGCCAGCTGGTCTCCTCCAACCTCTTGCCATTCCAGAATGGAAGTTTGACCACATTGAAATGGACTTCGTGACTGGGTTTCCAAAGTCCAAGCGTGGCAATGATGCTATATTCGTCGTCATCGACAAGCTCACCAAAGTGGCTCATTTTCTGCCTATCAAAGAGTCAATCACTGCAGCTCAATTGGCGGAACTCTATACCTCTCGCATTGTCTCTCTGCACGGTATTCCTCAAGTGATATCTTCAGACCGTGGCAGCATCTTTACCTCCAAGTTTTGGGATTCTTTTCAGAAGGCCATGGGCACCAACATCCGCTTCAGCACAGCTTTCCATCCTCAAACGAGCGGTCAAGTCGAGCGTGTCAACCAAATTCTTGAAGATATGCTCAGGGCTTGTGTGATCTCCTTCGGCATGAAGTGGGAGGATTGTCTTCCTTATGCTGAATTCTCATACAACAACAGCTTTCAAGCAAGTTCGGGCAAGGCCCCCTTCGAAATTCTGTATGGCAGGAAGTGCCGTACCCCTCTCAACTGGTCTGAAACCGGTGAACGTCAGCTGCTGGGTAATGACTTAATCACAGAAGCAGAAGAAATGTGCAAAGTCATTCGTGATAACCTCAAAGCAGCCCAGTCCCGCCAGAAGAGCTACTATGATAGTAAGCATCGTGATCTGGTTTTCGAGATTGGAGATCATGTTTACCTCCGCGTCTCTCCCATGAAAGGTACTCGTCGCTTCGGTATCAAAGGGAAGCTTGCCCCTAGATACGTGGGACCTTTCAAGATTGTCAGCAAGAGAGGCGACCTCGCCTATCAACTCGAGCTTCCTTCAAACTTTGCAAATGTTCATGATGTGTTCCATGTCTCTCAGCTTCGAAAGTGCTTCAAGACTCCTGACCGCACCGTCAACTTCGAGGACATTGAGCTCCAAGAAGATCTCTCCTATCGTGAGCACCCAGTTGCTATTCTCGAAGAGACTGAACGCAAGACTCGCAACAAGTCAATCAAATTTCTCAAAGTCAAGTGGTCACACCATTCCGACCGTGAAGCTACCTGGGAACGCGAGGATCACCTCCGTTCTGAGTACCCGGAGTTCTTTCAGTCCTAGATCTCGGGACGAGATCTTTTCGTAGTGGTGGAGTGTTGTAACGCCCCAGATGTAACTTTCCATATTTGTATCCAACTCTTGCCGTCTCCGGCGCTAAGTTATATTTATTTCTCGGGTTGGGTCTTTGTCTCCGTGTGTTGTTTTCTTTTTCGTGCATCTCTTATCATGTCATCACGTGCATTGCATTTGCATACATGTTCATCTCATGCATTCGAGCATTTTCCCCGTTGTCCGTTTTGCATTCCGGCGCTTCGTTCTCCTCCGGTGGTCATTTCTACCTTTCTTTCTTGTGTGGGGTTTAAACATTTCCGGATTGGACCGAGTCTTGCCAAGCGGCCTTGGTTTACTACCGGTAGACCGCCTGTCAAGTTTCGGGTCATTTGGACTTCGTTTGATACTCCAACGGTTAACCGAGGGACCGAAAAGGCCTCGTGTGTGTTGCAGCCCAACACCCCCCAAATTTGGCCCAAAACCCACCAAACTCTGCTCCATGTCCTAGAGCGTTCGATCACGATCGTGTGGGCGAAAACCGCACCTCATTTGGACTCTCCTAGCTCCCTCTATGCCTATATATACACCCCTCCGTTTTCGGATCTCTCCCTCTCCCCGAAACCCTAAAAAAAAAAATCTCCTTCCTCCGCCGCCGACGGACGTGTCCGGCCCCGCGCCGGACAGCGTCCGCTCCACCCGCCGCCCGCCCAGCCATCGCCGTGCCGCCACGTGGGCGCGCCCACATCGCCGCGCCCGCCGGCCCGCAGGCCCACGCGGGGCCCTCCCCAGCCCGCGTCATCGCCCCGCCGCCTCACGCCCGCAGCCGCCGCCATCCTCCTCGCGGCCGGCCACCCGGGGCACCGGCGCCGCCGCTCGCCATCGTCGCCGGCCCGCTCCTCGAGCCGCGGCCCCGCCATCCGCCGGCGCGCCCGCCGCCGCCGAACCTCGCCGTGGCCACCACCGGGCCCCGCCGCCCTCGTCCGTCTCCTCCGGCGGCCGGGTCGGGCTCCGGCGAGCCTCCCCACGCCCCTGCGGTCCTCCTCCGGCGAGCTCCAACTCCGGTGAACAGTGCCCCGCGGTCAACCTCGAAGTCCGTGCCCGCGAGATCCCGATCTGGATCTCAGATCCGAAACCCTAGGGTTGACTTTTGCCTCTCTCCGTTAATTTTATGCATTCTTTGTCTGCGCGTATCTCCGCAACCGTAGATCCGTTTTAGGCGTATGATATGTCAAAATCTTCGTCTCGACATGTACATCATTTCATTCCATTGCATCATTTGCATTTGAGGTCATCTTGATACCCAAAATGCTGTTAGAAGGAGGCTTCGTGAGTTAAATTGCAGATCCGTTAGTTCATCATGCACTTTTGTCATTTTTGCTATATTTAATTCGTGCATGATATGCCTGTGCCCCTTTGGGATGATTGTGAAGCATTTTGTCTTCTTTCCAGAGGTGCCACCCATGCATTTTTAGGATGTGTGTGTTGTCTTGTGCAAGCTTGCGAAGAGAGGTACCTGAGATTGCAGATTTCAGGGACTTAGTGATTTTCACTAAGTCTGGGATATTTTAGTTCATGATGCTATATGTCCAGCTTGTTTCCTAGTGATCCGTGCCTCTTTTGAGGATGATCAGTAAGGGAGTTTTGATATTTATGTTATGCTCTATCCATCCATGTCTTTGTTGGCATTTGTGGAGTGCTCTAGGTTGACTCAATCGAGCTCAACTTTTGCTTCGTTGTTAATCTGGGCAGATCGTCAACTTGTTTGCGATTTCGCCGATGCTACCGTTAGTGTTCCATGCATGCTATGCCTTCGTTCTTGCCATGTGTAGCTAGCACTTTGTGCCTTCTTGCTGGTTATATGCTTTCCTTGCCATGACTTGCACCGTAGTGAGTGCATCGAGCTCGTTTACATGCCTTCGTGAGTTAAATTTCAGCATGTCTCAGTTTTCACTAAGTCTGAAAACTGATTGTGTTCGAGCGATGTTCGTGAGCTCGGTAGAGTATTTTGTGAACCCTTTTGGCCCCAGGTCACTTTGGGTGTTTTATTAAGCTTGTTGAGTAGCTCCATGCCATGTTCTTACTTGTCATGTTCAGGTTTTCTATCATGTTGTTTTGCTGCTCCGAAGAGAGCTTCGTGATCTGAAATTTCAGACTAGTGTTAATTTCACTAAGTCTGAAATCTGTTTTGCATTTGCGTTTTAGCCATGCTTGTTTGAACCTCTTAATGGATGAATTTGCCTATGGCTCAGTGCTAGTGTTTTGTCAACCATCTTGTGTACATCACTGCCATGTATTTTGTTTTCATGTTTGGTGGCTGTAGCATGTTCATTTCGTTGCATTTAGATGCCTACTTGCTGTAAATCGCAGACCGGTGTCATATCTTAAAACGCTTGCCATTTCCAAACCGTAGCTCCGATTCCTATGATCTTTATATCGTTTTCAAGCGATTTCATCCCCTCTATCCAGTGGCACACTTGGTTTTCCAAGTTGATGCCAGGTTCATGCATTTCCTGTCATATCTTGCATTTTGCATCCCGCATCGCATCCCGCATAGCATATCGTCATTTCATCATATTGCTTGGTCTTGCCCGTGGTTGATTGTATCCTTGTTGCTTGTTTGTCTTGTTGGGTAGAGCCGGGAGACGAGTTCGCTACCGAGGAGCCCGTTGAGTTTGCTTGTGAGGATCCAGTCAACTCTGACAACTGTGCAGGCAAGATGATCATACCCTCGAAATCACTACTATCTTTGCTATGCTAGTTTGCTCGCTCTTTTGCTTTGCCACTGCTACGATGCCTACCTTTTGCTTGTCAGCCTCCCAATTGCCATGTTGAACCTCTAACCCACCATTGTCCTAGCAAACCGTTGATTGGCTATGTTACCGCTTTGCTCAGCCCTTCTTATAGCGTTGTTAGTTGCAGGTGAAGATTGGAGCCGTTCCTTGTTGGAACATTTATATTCTTGTTGGGATATCATTATATTGCTATGTTATCTTAATGCATCTATATACTTGGTAAAGGGTGGAAGGCTCGGCCTCTCGCCTAGTGTTTTGTTCCACTCTTGCCGCCCTAGTTTCCGTCATACCGGTGTTATGTTCCCGGATTGTGCGTCCCTTACGCGGTTGGGCTATAATGGGAACCCCTTGATAGTTCGCCTTGATTAAAGCTTTTCCAGCAATGCCCAACATTGGTTTTACCATTTGCCACCTAGCCCCTTTTCCCTTGGGTTTCCGGAGCCCGAGGGTCATCTTATTTTAGCCCCCCACGGGCCAGTGCTCCTCTGAGTGTTGGTCCGAACTAGAGCCCTGTGCAGCGCCACCTCGGGGAAACTCAAGGTTTGGTTTTAGTTGTACGGATTGCTCATCTGAGTGTGCCCTGAGAAAGAGATATGTGCAGCTCCTATCGGGATTTGTCGGCACATTCGGGCGGTGTTGCTGGACTTGTTTTAACCTGTCGAATCATCTTGTTGTACCGAGATACCGAGTCTGATCGGTGTGTCTTGGGTGGAGGTCTATTCCTTCGTTGACCGTGAGAGCTTGTTATGGGCTAAGTTGGGACCCCCTGCAGGGATTGATCTTTCGAAAGCCGTGCCCGCGGTTATGGGCAGATGGGAATTTGTTAATGTCCGGTTGTAGATGACTTGAACTAAACTTAATTAAAATGAATCAACCGTGTGTGTTACCGTGATGGCCCCTTCTCGGCGGAGTCCGGGAAGTGGACACGGTGTTGGAGTTATGCTTGCGCAGGATGTTCCTTTAGCTTCTCGCTCGTGCTTCGCCTTCTCTTCTCGCTCTCTTTTGCGTATAAGTTAGCCACCACATATGCTAGTCGCTTGCTGCAGCTCCACATATATTTGCCTTATCCATTCCTATGAGCTTAAATAGTCTTGATCGCGTGGGTGTGAGATTGCTGAGTCCCTGTGGCTCACAGATACTACAACTCCAGATGCAGGTCCAGGTGATTCTGCTCCAGTTGACGATTACGAGCTCAGGTGGGAGTTCGACGAGGACTCTCAGCGTTACTACGTGTCCTTTCCAGATGATCAGTAGTGGTGCCTAGTTGGGGTTATCGATTCAGGACCTTGTCGCATGTTGGGGGTCTTTTCTATTTTGGCGCCGTAGTCGGGCCATGAGTGTTTGTTTGATGGATGTTATTTATGTACTCTGATGTGACGTGGCGAGTGTAAGCCAACTATGTTATCTCCCCCTTTTATTATGTATTACATGGGATGTTGTAATGATTGCCTGACTTGCGACATTGCTTTCAATGCGGTTATGCCTCTAAGTCGTGCCTCGACACGTGGGAGCTATAGCCGCATCGAGGGCGTTACATGCGGTCCGGTGAAAAAAATCCATTTTGGAGAGGTCCAAGCGGCGCAGCGAATACGCGCGTTTGCGCCCGTCAAACAGCCCCAGGTTTAGGAACTGGCGCCGGATGCCGCCGCTCATGTCCGATGATCCTTCTCTCCTCGGAGGGTAATAAGGACAAAAATTAGATCGATTGAACTTCCAAGGTTGGTTAGTATGAAGTGAGGTTCCTGAAACCCGCATACGTCGGTGAATCACGTGAGGTTCTTAAAACATTTGCATGACCAGGTTAGTATGAAGCTTCAGAAAATAAGTGCATCACGTGAACTTCCCTAAGTGAGTACTTTACCTCTATATATTTGACTAACAACATGACAGGTTGTGTGTGCTGTTATGAACAAAATACAATGAACAAATTGATGGATCAATATGGTTGCTTCACTTTACTTCCTAATAAGTGGGTTTCTTTTCCTGAACAAATTGACTGTTGATTTCAGGCAATAGGACAGATATTAAGCAAGCACATCGAAGACAAGATCATGCATGTATTGTAACGGGGAAGATGTGAATTACTTAACAACGTATCCAAACGAAGCAGATCGAAGACACACGTACGTACATATACAACACCAAAATCACTTAAGTACGCATCCAAATTAACCTTGATGGGGAGGGAAGAAAATTGAGATGGAGAAAGCACCTTACCTTGGCGGTGGCTGGAACGGTCACGACGGTGGTGGCTAGCTAGGTATTCGCGGGCGCTCGCTCTGGAAACGGACGGAGCCCAGGAGGTGCCTCGCCTTGACGCGCGTGGCGGGTTCCCCACGGCGCGGAACACTTCTCCTGCCCGGCGGCGGGGTCGTCGGCCAAGCGGCGACGGACGGAGTCCACGAGGCCCTCGCCTCGGCGCGGGTGGTAGGTTCATGGAGGCAAAGGGATGGAGCGCCGTACGCTTCGTCGCCGGCGACAAGCTTGGAGGGAAGAGAGGGATGGAGCGGCGGCGGCGGCGGGATGGATCTGCGGTGGCGAAGGATGGTGGGCGGCGGCGAAGGGATCTGGTGTGCGAGTCGCGCATGCGACTGGTCGCTCGAAGGCAGGAGGCCTCGCTCGTGCGATTCGTTCTCGGTTTTTTTTCATAGGTTTTTTTCGGCCGTTTTCTTTGGCGCGAGGGAGGTTTGCGCGTGAACTGGGTGGGGCCTAGCTAGGTTTTTTTGGTTCTACGCGGCTCAGCGTTAGGTGGGAGCAGGTATCAAAAAAAACATGATAGGTGAGACAAAAATAAATCCGAAACAGAGACTAACAATTGAGACATTAGAAATAGAGATATAAGTGAAAGGAACTCCTTTAAAGCTCAGATCAACAAGTTCACAATCATCAAAAGCATCTGGGAAGGCCACCATTTGCCCTTCAGCTCGAGCGGTGAAGGAAAAGTGCTCAAATTGCCATAGCGCTTCGTTGAAATCACCCATGACGGTCCATGGCAAATCTGACTTGGATTTCAGCTGCCTCAATGTGTCCTACATGAGATGTTTATTTTCTACCTTTAGCTCTTCATACACACAAGTTAATCTCCACGAACAGTGTGTGAACAGTAAACTTTTTTACAGACCCCGATTTTTTCTTTTTTGCATAGAGCTGCTCACATGTCCAAATGAGTTAAAATTTGCAGCGAACCTCACACATCAAATTCTCTACCACCCAATTTTTTTGGAATTTTTGGAATTTTTCTAGTATTTGTTTTGATTTTTTTCGTCAGCGCGGGTGCAGCTGAACCCTGGAGCAGAAACGCCGCACTCATCTTCTTATTCTTTCATTTAATTGTAGAAATTAATGGGATTTCATATGTGTAGTTTGCATTCGGTGTGTGCGCTGAACTGCGGGGCGCGGCGCGGCCCGATGCAGCGTGTTGGATGAGACTATGAGATCTTGGCGGTTTTTCTTTACCCTGTGTTTTTTTTCGCTGTTTTTTTGGTTGAGGCATGCGAGGGGATTGGAGGCATCGCTCTCCCTGGTTTTGGTTGGTTTTTTGTCTACGGGTCGTTACATGCGAGGGAACTCAGAGGTGGGAGAAGAGACGAAAATAAACCAGGCGAAGGATGGGAGGTGGGACGAAAAAATCGTGGAACGGAGACTACTAACTGCTCCATTAGGAGTAGATATTTCATTCAGCTTGTTCGAAAGCTTCATCACTTCCTTACTGCCAGCTCCACGTAGCAGCAAACTATTCAGTTCAGAAGGGACCGATTCAAGCTCACGAAGTATGTTACCAAATTTGGGACTGCTCCAAGCTTGCAACGATTCCATCGCGCTCCCTAGGCAGTCCTGGATAGCGCCCAGGTCACTTTTATCACCAGTTGCAGCCCAAGCCTGATCAATAATTTCCGGCAAATCAGACGCCCTTTCTCAAAAGAGTTCATACTGCCGGCATCGTCTCTTATTTTGTGGCAATTTCTTAGTTTGAAGACGGGCCAGCAGTGCACAATGGTTAGAGCATGAGGAAATAATGTGTTTGACAGCGGCATTAGAGAAAGTATCTCCCCAACCTGCGTCAGCCACGACACGATCAAGCCTCACCTTGACATTCTTCCTACCTCCCCTTTTATTATCATAAGTGAAGGGAACTCCTTTAAAGCCCAGATCAACAAGTTCACAATTATCAAGGGCATCTGGGAAGGCCATCATTTGCCCTTCAGCTCGAGCGGTGAAGGAAAAGTGCTCAAATTGCCATAGCGCTTCGCTGAAATCACCCCATGACGGTCCATGGCGAATCTTACTTGGATTTCAGCTGTCTCAATGTGTCCCACATAAAATGTCTATTTTCTATCTTTGGCTCTCCATACACACAAGTTAATCTCTATGTCACATTGGCTGGATACGATCCCACACATGCATCAATATACCGTTCATTGAGATCTTTTATTTCCACATGTACGTGCTCATCCTCAGTGCAGGCGCGTTTATGCAAAATCTCCACAAATTGCCTCATATCCATTAAATACAGATCCGATGGTTGTAAATCAAGAATGGAAGACACGCCATTACCATCAACTCAGATTTTTATATGAGTAGAGAAACGGTGGATTTTATTTGCTCAAAATGAAGCATCAAAAGGATACAGAACACAATAAGCACACACCCAAGCTCCGCATAGTCAGGATGCACACAACCAACACTAACACACGCGCACACACACAACAAAAAGACACCAAGACAAATAACAAAGTCGTATAAAACCAAAGCTATGCAATGCATGACAAGGAAAAAAAAACCCAAAGCAATTCGATCTTCGGTCAGCAAACTACAAAGTAATCATATCAGCACCAACCATCTAATGACATCACATAAATGACGAGATTTCTTCAACAATAACGTCTTCGAGACAGGAGAACACGAGCCGGTTACCTGACGTGTGTACACATCTGGATACAGGGCCTGGGTCGTAAATGCAAAGTACTAGTACAGTATTTAATTAGCTGCGGTGATTGGTAGTAAAGTATTGTACTACGTACTAGTATACGTGTATAGATGCTGGGGCCCCACCTGTCTCCGCCTGCTGGTCACGCGGCCTTCGCTTCCTTTTAAATTCCTTTATTTACTCCTGCTGTACGCCCGGTCCAGTGGATCAGATCCGAGCCGGCCTGCCTGCAGCCGGAAAAGAAAAAAGAAAAGCGGAAGGAAGGAAGCCCCAAAAGAGGCGGCCTTCCCGCCCTCGCGCCTCTCAAATTTATCGCCGCATCGCATCGATCCGTGGCACCCCGTATACTACTCCATCCAACGCAAGGGTCCCAGACAGAGAGGGAGGGACAGAGGGGGAGAGACGACGACGCGCGAGGGCCGGGGAGGAGAGCGAGGCTGAGGCTGCCGGAAGAGGAAGGAGGAGCGGGTGGCGGGGCGGAGGCTGATGGACACGCCCGACCGCGCGGCGGCCCCGGCGGCGGCCAGGGCGGAGGTGACGCCGCCCCCTCCCTTCCCCAATTCCGTTTACTCTGTTCCGGGGGATCTTGTTTTGTTTATATGAGTCGCTGCCGCCTCCGCCGTGCCGGTGCCGTCGCGTTCCCTCTGCTCCGCGGGGAGGAGCGGGATCCGGCAACCGCGAGCGCCGGACCGGTTTTTCTTCAATTTTTTGCTTGCTTTTTCGGCGGGGGGAGCGCTTCGACGGTTGGCTGGCTGGTTTCTCGCCCCCTCCTGCTTCGATTCCGGCGGTTTAGACGCCGGATTCCCCTCCGCCCGGCCGTGGGAAGACCTTTCCTCCGGCCAATTGGCCGGCCGGTTCCGCCGGCGGGCCAAATCGTCGGGGTTTGTGTCTGTCGCGGAGGTTGATTTCTTGCACTTCGTCTTCTTGGTGCTGCCGGGAGTCGTTACAGCCATTTTCGCCGCGGAGGTTGGGTTGGGGAAATCCATACAGCGGTTATCTCGGAACCCAGCGGTTCTGCTCCAACTAACGAACCTTGGACTGGGAGGCCGCGGGATCCAGTTCGTACAGGAAGCCTGGAGAGAGAGGAACAAGAAGATAGGAGATTGGCAGAGAACTTTCAGATAGGTTCAGAGTTCAGTACACAGCAGGACATACCTTTTAACCTTGGCCAAGGCCGCACGCGGCACGGCAGCGCAGGCGTGACATTTGCGCAGTCAGAATGCGCGTGCGGTTCGCTCTAGATCTACTCATTCATCTTGTCCTGGAGACAAGTGCTCCGTCCTGTTCTTGCAGTGTGGTCTCTGCTGTTGAAATTCATGCATACCCTCCGGCAGCCGGCAGGGTCAGATCCATTTCGCTTCAAGGTTTGACTTGTGGTTCCTGCGGGTGGCTTTTTTTTTGGTGCAAATGATTGCACTCATGGTGTTGTCGTGTACCCACAAGTTGGATGGAGGATTTACCTCTTTGTTGTCAGAAATACGACTTTCATTCATAGTCTAGTCGCGAGTAGGCAAGATGAACCACCTATCATTTTGCTTGCAAAAAAAGTGTAACTCAAGAGGAATTATATGCACAAATTGCACAGCATGTGTTGTTCATTGGTACTGCATTAAGTGCAACTTTGGTCTACTTTTGCGGGTGCACTTGTTTTGCTGTTGTTGAATGGTTGTTAATTGTCACTGTTCCAATATATTGTGTCCTGATCTGCTGCTCTGCACCCCCTGACCTTCTTGCTTTTCTGAATGCAGGACTCGCCGCTTTTCAGCTTCATCGACAGCTTGTCTCCGATCGAGCCTCTCAAGTCTGCCTACTCCGGGAATGGCCTCCAAGCATACCATCAGTCGCTCAACGTCACCTCCGTTTCCTCAATCTTCACATCCCCGCATCACAATGCACACAAGGAATCGAAACTCTCCAAGTAGGCTCGCTCGTGCCATCTTTTCTTTCTTTCACACACTTGTGGATACTTACTGAGTGAAAATATTTTAATTTTGGAGCTAATCCTGATGCTCATGCTGGTACCTATTCTTCTCAGGGGCTCTTTCGCTGACTACACTGAAAATGAGCTTTGCATGGAGGAAGGCACCGATAAAAATAAGTCACCCACTTCTTCAACGGCCGTTAGATTGTTCGCCTGCACTAGCACTATAACTCGAGAGAGCCACACAATGACTACCTGCTCAGTAAATGAAGGCATTGTTGATCCTCCCAAAGGGCCTAATGATTTGCCTCAACCTGGTCGATTCGATTCTGGCAGTCCGGATCACAACACAGCGCCTTGCCACGGTGTTAGTGTTAGATCAGATCTTAAACAGGACAAATGTCCAAAATTAGAAGCAGTCCAAACCACTAATAATACTGTGGAGAAAAGGAAATGTTTGTTTTCCACTGACATGCAGCTCCAGGATGGTTGCCAGCCTGCAAAAGAAAATAATGAAGTTATGGGATGTGAATGGGACGACTTAGTTTCTGTCACTTCGGGTGAACTTTTGGCCTTTGACTCATCAATGGACCAACATCACACAGGAGTTCAGCTGGCAGTTAATAATGCAGAATCTTGTGGATATTTGCTATCAAAACTTGCAGGAGGTGCTGACATCTCTGATAGAACACACCCCACTACATCCAGTCAAGCATACTATCATGAGATGGTGGTGGGAGAAGATAAGACAGAAAATGGCCAGCTCTTTCCTGAAGATAAAAAAACAATCTTAAGTGAAGAAATACAGGATAATATTAATGAAGAGAATGCATGTATTCCATTAGGCTGCAAGGTACTGACACTATGCAATCTTCCTCATGCTTCACGTAGTTCTAACTTCATTTGTAAGCAGTAAGTTTTTTTTTTTGCGGGAAATTTGTAAGCAGTAGGTTACTGTTGTTAGAGACATATTTGGTATTCCTACACTGCAGTGGATTAGATAGGAATTGCATCCATCTTATCTCTAAGAGTCTTCTTGCCTTGAGGGCGAGTGTTGAAATATTATTGCCCGCCTCTCTCCATAAGTTCAGACTTTTAGAGCAACTGTCTGGAGTATGAATTCAATATGGTATTATGGCTAAATATTCCATCATAATATTCTCTAATTATTTTTTCTTCCTGCTGGCATGTTTAGGTTGAGACCCAACAACGAGGAGTTCGAAGACGCTGCCTTGTTTTTGAGGCAGCTGGGTATTCACATAGGACTGTGCAGAAAGAATCTGCTGGGGATTTGTCCTTCTCAACATGCAAAGGCAAAAGTTCTGCCCAAAATCACAGAAATCCAGGAAAAACTCCATCACCACACGTATTCCGTGGTATTGGTCTTCATTTGAATGCTCTTGCCTTAACATCAAAAGACAAAATGGCTTGTCAGGACCCTTTGGCTACTGCCTTGGTTCCATCACTGAAAACTGAACAGGTCGTGCATGGGAATTTGCTGTCTGCTGGAGGAAATTTTTTCCATTCAGGCAGTGGTTCGTTAGACCTTCAGATGGATAATGATGATTGCTCAGTTGGAGGTTTTCTTGGAAATGATCATAATTCAAGTCAAAGCAGCAGCCCCCCAAAGAAGAGGTTTGTTTCTACTTCTGATTACTTTGGGAGTGATAGCCTCTTTGATTTGTGTGTTTCATTATAATCCAGTTACCTGACATCTTTACGTTGAAGAGCAGGCGTAAATCAGATAATGGCGATGATGATTCATGCAAGCGTTGCAGCTGTAAAAAGTCAAAGTGCTTGAAACTGTGAGTCAGTTTTCCATAGTTGAGATCTTTTCAACCTAATCACAGGAACCCTCTTCTTAAAATTCTTGGCCATGGAAATTTGTGCCACCACCCCATTTACTTATACTGCACATTTTAGTATGTGTACAGTCAATTGAATCTATGTTGTACGCCTTTGATAATCTGTGTGCAATGTTGCCATGTGCAGTTATTGTGAGTGCTTTGCTGCTGGCGTGTACTGTTCTGAACCTTGTTCATGTCAAGGATGTCTTAACAAGCCTATACATGAGGAAATTGTTCTCTCCACGCGAAAGCAGATAGAATTCCGGAATCCGCTGGCATTTGCTCCAAAAGTGATCCGCATGTCTGAGGCTGGTCAGGAGACTCAGGTGGGTAATTTTATTAATAAATTCATATCTACTTCTGTTGCTCATTATACCCTATTATATGATGCTGAGACAATGTAATGAATCACAGGAAGATCCTAAAAACACTCCTGCTTCTGCTCGTCATAAGAGAGGATGCAATTGCAAGAAGTCAAGCTGTCTCAAGAAGTACTGTGAATGCTATCAGGTATTATAATTGCTTTGGAAACTGATATTGGTGACTTCATTTGGAATTATACTTCTGGTTTGTTACTTATGCTTGAACTGTTTGATTTAATAAAAGGGAGGTGTTGGTTGCTCCAACAACTGCAGATGCGAAACGTGCAAAAACACTTTTGGCACTAGAGATGGTGAGCGTTCTGCTTTTGTAATCTGTCCAGCCATGCTACTTTACAGACATGCAAATCATTTTTCTAGAAACAAGCACAATATGTTGCATTTTTTTATGTATTGATAACTTGGGTCGTAGCGCCTTACATTCACAACTTTAGGTTTTTAATGACACACATCGTCTTCTAATACAGTTTCACTCTGAATGATCAACATTTTGTATGCATGACAGTGCTACATGTCTGTTTTCATTCAGACTTTAGAGGTATCTAGGATATAGATTATGGAGCGCCTAATGTGCCCAACTTAGTGTCTGAAATGATTAAGTGAACACAGCTACCCTGGTTTTTGCCGTTTCTACTTCAATCTGATATTTATATTCTCTTGTCAGTTGCCGTATCAGCTGAGAATGAAGAAATGAAGCAAGAAGGCGAACAGACTGAAAGTTGTGAAAAAGAGAAGGAAAATGACCAACAAAAGGCTAATGTACACAGTGAAGATCACAAACTGGTTGAGCTTGTCGTCCCAATAACACCACCTTTGGATGTTTCCAGGTTTGTTGGTACATTTTAGTCTAATATGTGGAATATTCAAACAAGTTCAAAAAATAGCTGCATTTTAACATGTTTTATTAATAGCTGTACGATGTTTTCCAGTTCTTTGCTCAAACAGCCAAACTTCTCAAATGCAAAGCCACCTAGACCATGTAAAGCCCGCAGTGGGAGTTCCTCTCGGTCTTCAAAAGCCTCTGTAACAGTTCAGTCTCGCAAAATCTCGAAGGTTGGTGATAGCGTGTTCATTGAGGAAATGCCTGATATTCTAAGGGAGCCTTCTTCTCCTGGTATCGTGAAGACTTGTTCCCCTAATGGAAAAAGAGTTTCACCGCCACATAATGCACTCAGCATTTCACCAAACCGAAAAGGAGGGCGGAAGCTGATACTGAAATCGATCCCCTCCTTTCCATCACTGGTTGGGGACACGAACGGTGGATCTGCAATATGCAGCTCCGACAGCACAACAGCTCTTGCTTTAGGTCAGGCTTATTCATTATGCAGACATCATATGAGTTTTTGTGTTTTTTATCAATTGTTGCAGAAGCTTATCTGTACGTTTGTCCTTGGAACCAGGTCCATCGTAAAAGCTGGGCTGGGCAGCCGATTATCCGCGACCGGAGTACGACTTGTAGTCCGATAATGGTACCTCGCATATGAACTCTGCGGCAAGGCTCAAGGTACCGTGAGAGAATGCCATGTCATGTCATGTTAGAACTGAGGTAGTCTGTATTTGTAACATATGTAGCGAGTGAATATTCTGTATGTAAGATGTTATGAAGTCGTCGTCGTCGTCGTCATGAAATTCTATTAATACTACATAAATCACCTCTGATTAGTCAGGGGGTTTAGTTCATGCAATTCAATTCCAAGTTTTTCTTCAGAAACCATGCGAGGTCACAAATTTGCCTGAAAAGAATGAGCACTTGATCAGACATGACATTAAGATGATTTGTGTAGTGTGTGGAACTTATCTCAGGTTGGCCATGCATCTCTTTCATGATCCGAGTTCATGTAGAAAGGTAAAGGACCTGCTGTCAGCTAATGTATGAGAATAGTGCCAATTATAGTGGGTGTTGTGAACTTGCCATGTCAGTCTCGTCCTCTTCCTGCCCTTACAACTGATAGAAAATAACTGCGCAGGTGGGCAAGAAAGATGTCAGGCTAATGAGCACGGGTGTTACACGCCTTTCTAAGGCTAATTTGCTATCAACTAATGTCAGGCAGACAAGAAAATGCAGTAGTAATTCTGTTACAAAGATATCTTACAAGAGTATGTACTTCCCGTTTAAAGGGCGCCGGGTGGCAAAATTGTCAAATTTGACCTCAGAGCGAAAGTATTTCACAAACTAAACTGTTTTTAAAAATATTTCACACCGCTGACCCTTTTGTGCAGTGCCCGACAGCAAGGCACTGCACACAGGTGTGGCGCCTGAGTGTTAGGCGCTGCACAGTAGAGTGCAACATCTTGCTGTCAGGCACTGCATATTAGGGGTCAGTTGAGTGAAATACTTTCAAAAACCAGTTTAGTTTGTAAAATAGTTTCGCCCTGAGGTCAAATTTGTGTCTTTTGCCGCGCCGGGCGACCGTTGCATCTTGTGCGGCCGATGCGTCAAAACTCCCAGCCGTCGGATCAGACTTGCGCTTCGTCCCCAACCCCCAGCGCCTGCATCTATTTTGTTTTTGCCCCAAGTCACACCAGTCACCAGCGCGGGAAGAGAATTTTGAGATGGGCCATTTAAACTGGAAGGGAGGGAGAACATGCCACTGTCCAGATTAGGTAGTGGTACAGCAGCAGCAGTAGTAGTGATGGATAAGCAGACGGCAAGGACATCGGGCGCTGGGGTAATCAAGACGGGGGACAGACAGTGCAGTCTCGAAAGGAGTTGGCTTTTGCGCTTTGCCGTTCCCGCTTTGGGGTGCTTGGGGAGGACTAAACTAGCGAGAAAGCAGCAAGTTAAAAAGAAAACTAGAGAGAAAGCAGCGGTTAATTTATGCTTAGCAAGTTAGCATGGTGAAGTGATCATTGCCCTGTAACTTTGTTCTCATCTTTGTCGACGATTGATCTGCTGTAGTACTAGTGCACAATGCCTCCGGTATCATCATCATCATCATCATCATCATCATCATCATCATTGCTGCTGATGCTGCTGCTGCTGCTGCTGCTGCTTTTTGTGCAAACATTTGGGGTGTAGATTATGTTGTTTCATATGGATGTTGTGGCCGTTGCTTAGGAATAACAGACAGTGCTTGTACACTTTGCTGTTCTGGAAATAAAATGCTGGAAATAATAACCTAACCACTATGATCTTTTTCGTAATGATAAATATTATGTGTGGTGTCACCACTATCTAGGCACAGGATGGTCTCTACGCAGATGGGTCTTCCCAGTTTGCAACACGGTACTTGAGTTTTTGTCGCATTAAAGTTTATAAACATCACCTTAGTGCGTGCTAGAATTCACCATGTTAGTCGTGCGATAACATGATTGTCTATTTACATTTGTTCCTTCTTTTTTACGTCCTGGGCCTAATTTTTCCAAGTCTGTTTTATTAGCCATTACACAAAATGCTGGTTCAAAAGAACATTAATCCCAGTCCTTAAAGTTTGGCTCAGTAGGCCCCTTCTAGTTTGTTCACGAATTGAGAATATATTCACACATTCTAAAAAATGTTGGCGAGTTTGTTTTTTTTCCTTAAATTTTAAAAAATGTTCATGATTTTAAAAATTAGTGCAATTTTCAAAAAAGTTCATACATTAAAAAGTTGTTCGCGATTTTACATACAGTTTGCAAAAAAAAATTGTGAATTTGAAAAAAAGGAAAAGCAGAAAAGAGAAAGCGAAAACAGAAAAGACGAAAACGAATAAAGAAAAAAAAGACCGACAAAAGAAAACGCAGAGACAGAGTAACGGGCCGGCCCATTTCTGCGGGCGGGATTGCGCGTTTGGTCGCTGTCCCTCGACCCGCTCAGGAAATAGGATTTGTGGTTGTCGTAGAATGACTCTGTTTTTTTTTTTGAGAAACACTCTTTTTGGGGGACTTCATATCTATTTATCTTCAATAATGATAGTATAACGAACACTAGAAATAATTATTTAAAAAAAACTAGAAATAATAAAAATTATATTCAGATCCATAGACCACCTAGCGACAACTACAAGCACTGAAGCGAGTCGAAGGCGTGCCCCTGTCATCGCCACTCTCTCGCCGGAGCCAGACAAACCTTGTTGTAGTAGACAGTCGGAAAGTCGTCGTGCTAAGGCACCATAGAACCAACGCACTAGAACAACACCAGCCATTGATGAAGAGTGAAGATCAAAAAAAATTCAATCTAAAGACACGAGAACATAGACGAAAGACGAACAAATCCGAACAAATCCACCAAAGACAGATCCTTCGGAGGCACACCTCTATACGTCTATCGACGATGCTAGATGCATCAACGGAACGGGGACTAGATGTGGAGACATTTATTCCATCTTTAGGGAGCTGCCACTGGCTCATCTTTCCGAGCAGAACACAAACTCTAACAAAACTTGAAAAAGATCTAGAAACACTCTAGTTGTTATGACTGCTGTTATTTTTGCTGGTTTTTTTGTTTTCTCAGATGGGCTTACTCATGTTACTAATTTTTTTTGTGTGCCTAAAAAAACCTAACTTTTATGTGTTTTACCTTTTTGTGTGTGTTTTTGTATCACTATGAAATAAAAAAACTGGCTTGTATCTTTTACTTTGTAAATAACATGAAAAGAAGAATTACATATAAAGAAACTAAAAATAAAATAAGTTAGGCATGATGTCATTTCCCTAAAGAAGAAAAACCGAGGC
Organism: Triticum aestivum; assembly: GCF_018294505.1. Classification (NCBI taxonomy): domain Eukaryota; kingdom Viridiplantae; phylum Streptophyta; class Magnoliopsida; order Poales; family Poaceae; genus Triticum; species Triticum aestivum. The sequence goes on along the minus strand of NC_057803.1, from coordinate 589,839,815 downwards.
TAAGGTCGAACAACGCATCGTACAATGTAAGGTGCTTAAGGTAGATGTTTGAAGAAATAAATCAGGCTTTTCTTAAGCACCGATACTTATTTATACAGGGCAGACACTTAATCAGGCATCTTTTCTGTAGAAATAGGCACTGATGCTTCAGAAAAACACGGTTTATTTTTCTTCCTAAACATCTAGCATTGTACAAGGCCTTAGAGTCTCTTGTTCCATATTCTTAGTTGCTTCTGTTTAAGCATTTGAACCCATGATTTGGATATTTGTGCGTGGCGGGAGGGCTTGTTTTTTTTTTTTTTTTTGCCTTTTGAGTTTTGTTAGAATTTGTGTCATCCTCAGAGAGGCAAAGGCAAGGCGGCAACGACTCATGAAATAAGGTTCTCCCATTTAGTCCCATCTTGGTGATGTTTCTAGCATCACTGGAGGGCATGTGAAAGTTTGTCTTCGGCGAATCTCGCGGGATTCGATAGGCGTTTGTCTTCGGTGGATCCATGTGGATATGGTATTTGTTCGTGTGTCTATACTTTGGATCCTTCTAATCTACATTTCTGTTCGTTGGCAGCGGTTGTTGTTCTGGTGTGCTGGTCTTATGAGGCCTTATCACGATAACTTTCTGACCTTATACTACAATAAGATTTGTCCGGTTCCAATGAGTGAGGAGCGATGTTGGCGGCGTGCCTTCGACGCGCTACAGTGTTTGTAGTCGTCGTTAAGTGGTCTATGAACCTAATGTATTTTTTTATTTTTGATGTTATTTGTACTACCTTGACACTGGGCGAATAGATCATTTTTTTTAAATAACCCATTTCCGCTCCTTTGTTCGAAAACAGATACGTACATACTTCCTCCGTAAATTAATATAAAATCATTTAGATCACTATTTTAATTATGTAAACGCTCTTATATTAGTTTATATAGGGAGTATTATTTTTTGTCAATAGAAAAAAAAATGACACGTTGAGCGCAAAGTAGATAAGGCGGGCTTTGAACCCCCGAAGCGAAGTTGGCGGAGCGAGCGATACCACGCCACCGTCGGCCGCCGGGATGCTACTGGCGCGCGCCCCGCCGTCGGCGTTCAACTCCCCGGCGCTCTCGGTGCGCGCCTTCCGCCGTCGCCGCCTCGCTGCTCCCGGTGCCGCCGCGACGGCCGCGTCCAACCCGCCTTCTCTCCGGGTCGGGCAAAGGCGCAAGCAGGTGGCGAGCGTGGCGAACCCCCTGGTGAAGCACTGCGTGAAGCTCCGGGACTCGGCCGCCTACCGACGGTCCTGCCGCCGGCTCGTCCTCGTCGGCCTCGCCCCCATCCTGTACCCTTCTCTCCCGCCCCGTCGCTCTGATCCTTTTCAGCGCCCTTTCATTTCTAATTCTTTGCTCCTCCTCCGTGCTGTCCGCTGCAGGGAGATCTGCAGGCTTGGGTTCGCCGCAATCGATTGCTTGCTTCTCCTGGACGGCGCAGAGGTCCCGGGTGAACTGCATGAGCTCTCTGGTGGCAATGTTGTGTATGTCAGCGCCACTGTGATGAAGAAGATCTCCGGGATGCAGTCGGTTGATTCAACCGAGGCGATTGCTGTCATGCACATGCCTAAGCATTTCTGTGACCTCGGTGATGATGAGGGTGGAGCTGGTCTTGACGCGTCGTTCCTGTCTCCAAAGAGGATTCTAGTCCTTGATGGGATTCAGGTGAAGACGATGAGCGACATCCCGCCATTGTTCAGTAGCAGACTTTTTGTGTAGAAAATGAGGCATATCTCTGGGGGCTGTTGCTTATTTGAGCTCTGAAGTGGTTTATTAGTAGTACATCTCATAAGCACGGATTCGAATTTTGTACAGCGCATCTGATGCCGGTTGTGATTCTGATACTTGGCAGGATCCGGGTAACCTTGGAACGTTGATAAGGTCAGCTTGCGCGTTCAAATGGGTATGCCATTTTGTCCTTCAGCTATTGTACATGCTTTCTGGAGCTTGCGCGATTCACATGACACATTCTTCTGTTATTGTATATATGAAGTTAACTATGACAACTTTTGTTTTATATTCAGTAATCTATTTAAAACTTATGTGATCAGCAAGGTAAGATGACGTGCAATAGAACTGAAAGCATGCAATTGTTTGGTTTCCAGACATTTAAGAGGGTGATAGTATAATCCTTAGTGGCATTAAGGATATTTCTAAGTCGATGCTTCATTAGGCAAAAGTAGGTTGAGTTGGTTGTGATGGGTTAAATTAAACATGTAGTTTTTACACTGATTATGTATCTTTGATTCAGGGATTGTGTGTCCGCTAAATGCATTTAGTTCTTTTCAGTTTTCACTTGTGAACGTTGATTCTTACTAACATGTAAGACAAACAACCAACAGGATGGGGTATTTCTTCTTCCGGCTTGCTGTGATCCTTTCAATGAAAAGGTTCTTCGTGCAGCTCGTGGAGCCTCTTTGCAGCTTCCAATTATCTCTGGCAACTGGTGTGATCTGCATGATTTGGTAACTAGATATGGCATGAAGATGTTGGCAGGCCATCCAGAAAGTAGCAGTGATGGATCTGAAAAAACCCATGTGCTGTCCAAAGAGCTTGCAGACTCACTGATGAGTGAGTCACTATGCTTAGTGTTAGGAAGTGAGGGCAATGGCCTCTCTGAAGAGACCGTCCAAGCTTGTGATCTTGTAAGCATTCCTATGGAAGGTATTTTTGAATCTCTGAATGTTTCTGTTGCTGGGGGTATCTTTTTATTCATGTTACAACCCAAACAGCAAACATATAGCAGAATTTCAACTCCGTAAGTTACCTGCTTGTCCAGTTCATATATATTTTTGTGGGTGTTTGTTTCTGACATCTAATTTAAAGTCAAGAAACATACCATTTAGTGTGATGCAAGATGTTGGTTATAAATTAAAGAAAATGCAAGATATAACTTTATTTCACTAGAACAGGTTGTTTGATGTATTTCCCAATGAACAAGAAACATTCCCTACTGCAAATTAGATGGTTGTCTCATGGATCTTGCTACTGTCATGCATTTCTGTAGTTTTACTGATCCTCCAATACGTCTTAGTTGCAAGGCTTAATCAATGGTCTGCCACAAGGATGAGCCCATATGAAACTGCAAAGACTGACAAAATGGTTCAAACTATTTCACTTATACTCCAGAGCCACTTATGCTCTCCCTCTCATCTCCAGAGCCACAGTCGGCCTACCGTTGCTCCTTGGAGTCGTATCCACAATCGGCGGGCAACATACGATGCTTGGACTCATGACAATGCCAATGTATTTAAATAACTTCGGCATGATAAATAAATCTCAACCATAAACTATTGCGGTATCTTTGACCCAAAAAAACCAGCTTTAAGTATAACAGCTATTAGCTTTAATCAAGGTTTGTTTAACACTGTGGGCAGAGAACGTTCTCTTTAAAGTTGGCTATAAGCTTTTCAAATTACCAGACGAGCTGGGCTGCCCGCCTTCCTATTAACCGGCATAAATGATGCCTTACACTTGCCACAAGAATCTTTCTACCCGGTGCCCCATTTCAGCCAGATCAGAAGGCCAGGCCCAGTAGCCGGCATAACTGAGGCATTGCACTTGACATGTCTACCTGTCTGGCCCAAGTGTTTGTCTGTGGAACTGAAGTAGTAGAATTTGCTTATCAGCTAACTGTTGAATCGTTTTGCCAATTGTGATGTCAGATGCTTGGAATATTTGATATGAACATTTACCAACTGACCTAGGCTTGCCTTCACTATTGATGTATGGTACGTGATAGAGAGAAAAGTTCAATAATTTGTTAACTAGGGCCCAGTAACTGTTGCTGACTGTTCTAGCCAAGCCATATAGGGCATAAGAAATAGATGTGCGGGTATATAATGCTTGGAAGTCCTGTGCCACTCAGTGGAGGAGCGACATAGATATGTGCTAGTATTGAGTAATTGAAATAGAACATCATTATTGATAAACGATATCAGCAAATCTCCTGGCAATATGTCTACACAACAATGACATCTTCCATGGTTTTTATTAATAACTCTTGCATGTGATCCACCATGACTGAACAGACATGGTGTTGTTTTCAAATAAGACACGTTATGAAGTTGCTTTGGCGACACTTCAACCCGTTTTGGACCTTAATAGTCAGTGTTTAAAGAAAGGATGGCTTTCACTTTCAGGCGAATACTTGCTTTATTAACTTACAAGAGCATGCTGACTCATCTGCAAACTTCGGTGTTCCATTATTGTAGTAGATGTATGCACGTCTGTCATTCACCAAGATGGTAGTGCACTTCGATTCATTTGGATGCGGTCTTTGACAGAACAACACTATTTTTCAAGGCTCTTGTTTTGCCACTTCATAGAGAATTTTATGAGCACATACAACATTTTACCTTTGTGATAATTGATATGACTGCGACAATGTTTGCCACCTTATACAGTATCTTGTGATCCATTGCTTTTGTATTGTGGAGTAAAACAGTTTTCTAGGACTGTTTTATCCGATAATACATTTTCGTATTTTCCATGGATTAACACCATCATTTTGTCGTTTTTGGAAATTATAATCCTATTTAACTACTTTCTTGCGCTCCTTCATTGTTTGTCGTCTATAACTGATAAGTGGGTTTCTATTTCTCTTATGATACTATTTGTTTATGCTGGTGTAAAACTGCTCATCTTACACTGAATGTGTATTTTCTGAAACAAAAATAGCACAAGAAAGTTGTCAAAAAATTCTTAAAAGGATAGACCCAGTGCTAGAAGCTTCCACACCTTGTCTAAAAACTTTGATTAAGTAATATATTTCTCTTGCAAGGCAGAACACTCCGAGTATATAAACCTCTTACTGCCTGAATGAGATGGGATTTCCGCTGAACCACCCATTCATTCAAGCAAAATGGTTAGTGCATTGTTTTGCCTGATCATTGCAACTGGAAACAAATGCAATGTGTACTGCAAGTAAAGATGCATGACTTAATGTGTGGACTGTGTGCTGACTTGGTGAGCAATCACCCACTTGGTTTAAATAGGGGCCAGTACTTCGACAATGCAGCGTCAGCTACATCGTAGTATCATAACTTTTTTGCTACCGAAGTACTAGTGACTGATGACAAATTTAAGATAGAATGAAATGCTCTGGGACCTTGACAACCTGTACTGACTGATCCACGAAAAGAAAGCCAAACTCAAGAAATAAAGCTGAAGTTGGTTCATATGTGCTGTCTGGCACTTCGGAACATTAAGAAGTCAAGAAGTTGGAGAAAGCAATGAAACGTTAACGTATATTTAGTATTTAGGTAAGCAGTGCTGGAAATGTCTTACCCTATTATGTTGGCTTGTTTTGGTTCTATTAATAGATAGCTAGTCCAGCTTGTGTCTTGCCCTTTTGGATGCTTCGTATTAATTGTGAAGTATTAATAGCTTTTGAGAGTAACTCATAATTAAAATATCAGGCAGCAGATTCTACTTTGTTTGTAAGGTGGTGAAACGACGATCGTGAACTCCTATTCCTGCTATCCTTTGTTAAGTGGTCTTGTTGTCATTGTGCATGATGTCCCCATCCGTGCTTTTGCTTTTCTGAAAGTGATAGGTTTCTTCACTTTCAAGCTACAAGCTATGTTGTTTCGAGATCAGTTACAGTAATCAAGTGTTCATTTTCAGAAATGAATATGGATGGTTCCCAAGTCCATTAGTTTTCTGCTGGCCAGCTCCCTGCTAAGCACTGTAAGTATTGCGGCCTAGCCTCTTACTCTGTCTGACAGCCTGGGCATGTCCCTGTCCATGAGCCACTACATCATTTTGCATGCTATCTCCTGCTCTAGACCATGCCCATCCACTGGCTGCAATTTTCATGCTATCTGTTGAAGTATTTCTGTTCCAAACATTATTGAAGTAGCCATGTGCTTTTACTTGGACCTCCCATGTGGAGAAGTACAAACGCAAACTAGCTGTGAACCAATCATGCGCACACACGCATATGAAATGTTTATTCGATGTTGATCAGAAGGTTACACGGAACCTAGATGCTTCCATATCATAGAGTCGCATGGTTCATATCTTTTAGTTATCGGGAGATAATCTACATTATCAGTATGGCCATATTAGGCAAATTTTTGTCTAGTGGCCAGCACATCGCCATGCAATTTCTCAAATTGTCCATGTTAAAGTTCAGAGTCCAATAGATATGCCTTTGCTAGTAGCATTAATCATGTAGAGTTGGTGCTGTTCCAGAACGGTGTGCCATTTAGCATCTTGATGTACCTTACAATCTTCGGCTCGGCTTGTCTGTTTTCTCTTGATAGATCTATGAGAACTAATCGAAAATTAGCATTGGGAGATCACTGGTTGGTGCATCATTTGCCCAATTAAGCGCCGCCAGGTTGGCCCTTAGCCTATCTGGGAAAGAGATCATGTGAGTTAACCTTTTCTGCTTGCAGCTTAGGTTGGAGTTTGATGCGTGCATGCATCTGAGTTGTACTCCCTTTGCTTTGCTGCATCTCCCTTTCTTTCTTTTCCACACATTATTATTGGCGACATTTTCCTCCTTTTTAAAAAATTTGAGCAACATTTTCCTCCTTCATTGTTTGCTGGGAAGAGCTACCTATGCCCCCATGTGGCCATTGTGCCTCCCATGTGTCAGTCTCCCCAGAAGCGGTAATTGCGACTTTTTTGCGAGATGGTGGAAAATATCTTGTTGCAATTATTTAAACTTCAAAGGATACATTATTCAGTCAGGGATCCAATTTGGGTGGACTCGAGGCCCATGTGTTGAAAAACTCTCGGAATCACTGCTTGGCATGTTGAAAGATTACTTCTGAGAAGGTCTCAAATGACATTTCCATTGGGATGGAACATATTTCTGGGGATATTCAGCCATAGCCCTCAGTTCCTCACCAGCTGGTCTGCTCCCTCATTATGCCGCCTTGTATTTTGAACTGATTGAGTGTGATGTCAAGGGCATAATCCTATACCAAACAAACAGAGCTGGAGCCCACGACTGTGAATTATGGTTGCTTGAACCATAAGCTTAGTTTGTAGCAGTAACTCGTAATGATAGTCCTCTTTTTAGATCTGCTTATTTATGAGTGAGCTCTTGACTATTACCTTAACTGATGATGGCTTTACTTACACACATAACAAGAGAAGACATCCTAATTTATGACAGAACATACATGCGTAGATCCATCATGGAAATGCGTCAAATAATACTTGGAATCACATGGACAAGAACATGAATAGGACGGGTTAAACCGGACAAAAACATCCAAGAATATGGAAGATCCTTGATGCTGATGCCAACAATGCTGATGCGACAGGACATGGGAACCAAAGGTGAGCAGCCCAAAAATCCTTGGTGGTACAAGACAATTTTCCGACTCACCGCTCACCAACGCCAAAGCCAAAGCCACAGGGCGTGGCTGGCTGTTCTTGCTCTTGTTTGTGTGCACCATCGCAGCCATCCAAGGTGTGTTCATGGGGACCCCTCTTATCTCTCTCTCGTCGACATCGAGCTCTGGTACGGTTTTTGTTTTTGTTTTGGTGGGCACCATTTTCAGATTTTGTTCTGGTATGTCTCCTATTTCCTCCTTGATGGCCAAGTGGGTCGAGTGACTTGGCAAAAAGCAGTGGCTTTTAAACTTGTGAATGGTTGTGTATATCGGTCGATGCAGATGCCGAGAGCATGTTCTTGTTTTCGAAAGAAAAGAATGTTCAACACCCAAGCCGTACTGTTTCATGCACATGGAGCCGTAAATATGGAACTGAAATATACTTTTTTTCCCTGAATGAGAACTGGAAAGAAAATACCGGTGCCTTGCTAACAAGTGGAATGTTTTGTTAAGGACCCTTGACCTTGAACCTGGACTTTTGAACCATATACATTGTGTCAGATCACAAAATTTCCTGAGATGAATGCATATTCAGGCGTCACCTGTTTGCAAAACAGGGAAATGTTGCTAGATCCAAAACTAATGACGTGCTAAGAAGTCTACCTTTTCCTAATTAACCGTTGTACCTGGCCTGGTGCTTGAACTTGACCCAAAAATACCCATATCCTGACAAAGAAGTCCGATGAATGGGCGTGTGTTCCACATACACAGAATTGAATTATTCCACTTGACAAAGACTTGGAAATTTGGCTCCGTTTCAAACCCTGACAAACTGACTAAAGGGTGGTCACTCAACGTAAAATGTCGGTCAAAAAACTCAGAAGCATTTTACAAAGATGGTGTGGTCTCCGGTGGAACCGACCCAAATGCTTAATTTCAGCAAACATGGGGCTTGACCTCCGTGGTACAGCAAGTACTAGTTTGCAAGGTCCAAAGCATTTAGTTTCTTCTATAACAAGCACACTTTGTTGACAGGCTTTCAAAAAACTACAGACCCCTTTGAAGACTACTTAGAGTGAGAATAGAAAAACTGAACACAGGTTGTCGGATCAAGGATGGATGTCTCACATTTGGTAAAGCTTGTGCGTTCCTTTTCTCTAGATGCCATTTAGATTAGACGAATGAGGATGTATATGCAATGACTCAATTCATGGAAATTTTGAAAGAATTCAAACACGAGCTCAAGCCTCGTGGAAATAAATCACATGGGTCTTACACTATTTTTTTTTTCCTTCGGGGGTCTCAAGACTAGCCATGTCATCTTACTTCTCCTTTTTCAATTCTTGTGTTTCTAGAGTTTTTCGTTTTCAGAATACAGTAAACATACTTTTTGTAGATCATGGTTTCAAGGAAAAGAAAGTCAATTTTATATTCTGAACTATAGTGCCAGGTTCACCTTTTGTAATCCAAAACTATGAAACTGACCATATAAAACGTAAACTTTTATAAGTCTGTTTAACATCAAACATAGCCCGTGTTGGATAGAGACTTTGCATTTTTTAAGTGTTTTCAGAAAAGGTGAAAAAATCATAAATATAAGGAATATTGTTGTACAAAATTTCGCCCCACGTCCTTATAATAAACTCATATGTACGCAAAATATGAAACCATATATTTATATTTTGTTAACCAAGCATGACAGTTCGGAGTATAATATGGATTTCTTTCTCATTAAAAAACGCACCTTTTAGGACTTCTTTTTAATGTGGCTTTTCAGACATGAATGAAAGTGAGGAATGTGCACACACATCCTCGTCACAAGAGCGAGTTAACGGTCCGTTAGGAGGTTGCAATATGAGTGTGTGGAAGCAAGTGTTGTTTTATGAGATACACAATAGATGGTCAAAGATCAAAGTATGAACTTGGTGTTCAATGTTCTTTGAAGATCTATATGTATTTTGGATTGGTGGTAATACTAGTTATTTGATATAGTGTACGAACAAAGGTGTTTCGATAAGTTTGTTCGGCGAAGGATCTATAAAGTAGAGGCCGGTCTATGGACTTGAGAGAGATATTTCTTGAATTTCCACCTTCCAGACATTAGCACGTCAAAAGGGGGGAAAGTCAAGCGCTCCTATGAACAAAGTACTGTACGTTGATTTTCTTGTCGGGATCATGCATTTGGCTCTGAGGAGTCGGTACGTGCGTGATCCATGCCTTGGAGGCCAGGTCACCTGACCAATTAGCGGCTACGGGACACGTCGAAAGCTTAATTTCCAGCTTCTAGCCGCCGCGTCGGGACACAGGTTTTGACGAGGCGACGACCGTGCGTATCATTAGACTATTATTATTAGAAGTAGAGGAGTTTATAGCCATGTAATGTCAACTTCATAAACACCGTAAGTAATTAAATGTAGACATAATGAAACACAAACAAATTGTTGTAATTTTGTAATGTTAAAGACGAAACACGCAAAACGGTCAAAATGTCGGGCTTTTATATGTTGAAAATGTGGTCGCGGTACCATCAACGTTCAATTAAGAGAAATGTGGTCGCAGCCGGCTAAACAATGGTCATGACTAGACTAATCTTTCCCTATCTTTCCCTACTAATAAAGCACGGAGTGCTTCTGGTCGTCCGTCGTCGCTAGCAATTTTGCAAAAAAGTCCCTCTGTTTATAAGAAATTAACCCGCACTCCTATTTTAAGTTGGAATCTAAGAGAAACGCTTCGTTTTGCAAAAACACACCTGCAGAGAAAAGGAAGGGGATGCGCACAGGAGGAGCTCGCCGGCGGCAACGCTTGCCCCGGGCGCGGGGGTGCGCAGCTGATACGGTGGTGGCTAGAGGAGGCGGCGCAAGAGGGACAGAGATGGAAGGAAGGGAAGGGCCAGCGGGGGGGCGAGCTGGTGCCCTGGCGGTGGCAGGTGCGCGTGTGTGTGTCGCGTGGCATGGAAGGAGGGAGGGAAGGGCCGGTCACCGAATCGGGGCCGGGACGCCGCCATCGGTCTGTCCGTGGCGCGCCGCTCCGGAAATTGGTGGCTGCCGCCGCGGCGGATTGCGCGCCCGCACGCGCACGCCAGAGCAGGGGGGGTCGCTCCCCAGGTGGCGCACAACCGGGTTCGCGGTGGCGCCGGGGAGGAGGTCGTGGTGCCGGCGGGGGAAGAAGCCGGATGGGGGAGGAGGTCGCCATGCCGGCGGGAAAGAAGCCGGGCATGAGAGGAGGCCCCCGTGCTGGCGGGGAAGAAGCTGGGCGGGAGAGGAGGCCGCCATGCCGGTGGGGAAGAAGCTGGGCGGGAGAGGAGGCCACGGTGCCGACGGGGAAAGAAACCAGGTGGAGGAGGCCGCGGTGCCCGTGGGAGTGGGCGGCGCGGCACCCCGAGAAAGGCAGAAGATGGATCTGGGGGAGATGCGCTAGAGGAGGAGGGAGGTGGGGGCTGGTGGGAGGAATCGTGGCAGGTGGAGATGGATGTGGGGTGCGTGTGGTGCGGTGGTGTTTTTTTCTTCTATTTTAATAGGCGTTTTACACGGCACCGTATTACTCATTTTTGCACAGTGGCAGCGCATGTAAACCACGCCTTCGTACAGCGCATGCATTGTTCAAAATAAATGCCCATTCCTGCCATTATCAATACCCGTTATGTTCCTTTTTTCCATTGCAGGATAAATGAAAATGGACAGGATTATTGCTCCATGTGCCAGTTCAAAATATCTAGCCCTAACACGGATTCTAATTGATTAAAAGCAAGATTTGTCCCGAACAGAACGCCATCATCTCACAGGTCTTTGAATATCAATGAGTCCAGGTCTTTGGAGAGACAATTACACCATACAGAAATCTATGTGCCGCGACGTTTAGAATAGCAACTTTTTTAAACAAATGATGGCAAGCTAAACATGCATCCTGAAACCACACGAAAGCTAATATAGAATCTCATTCTGCAAAGCTACCTACGGCGGGTTGTTACAAGTGTTCTTTCTGTGGCCAATCAACCGCACCACAAGCACCGAAGCGACTTTATCGACGCCTTTGGGGCATCACATCTCTGTGGCAAAGTTGTTCGGCCGGTTCGGCCGGTTAGGCCTTGGGAGCACTGAGCATTGCTGAACAAATTCTCAATTTTCAAAAATAAAATAGAAAAGAAAAGAAAAGAAAAATATTCACTCAAATATATTCTGATTGAGCTGAAAATTCCAAATAATATGACTTTAAGACTAAAATTTTGTAAATCATAACATCTTTGTGGATTCAAAAATATGCATATTCAAAAAATATTCACAATTTTGAAAAAAAAGTTTGGGAAATAAAAAAATGTTCATGAGTCTTAGAAAAAGTTCCTGTATTAAAAAATGTTAAGCGAATTGAAGAAAATGTTCGCCAAAATGTTATCGGTGAAGCAGCAAAATGTTGTCATGGTCTTTAAAGATAACGATTTTTTTTCTCCCGTTGTAACGCACGGGTCCTTTTGCTAGTATATTTCATGCTTCAGGGCGGTCTTTGAGACCCACACCACAATTGCATATTGCAAAAGCCAACACTATTGTTCGTTCTATCCAAGACCGCACTCATGCAGGAATGGCCAGGCTCGTCAAAATAAGAACAACTCTAGAAGAGTCTGTATATTGGGTCGGTCGACATAATAATCATACATGGGTGATCTTGACAAAAAGGATATTCAAGTAGAGTCCTCATTCGACCCTTGATATAGAGAACGCTCCATATACAGCCCGCAAGTATCCGAAAAGTTATGGGATGTTGGTTTGGAGAGCGTTCCATCCGCCAACCACTTGTGTGGGAGGGAAGTTTCGTCTCCCTCCACAGCCTCCCGCGCATACTGTTGGAAATATGCCCTAGAAGCAATAATAAATTGGTAATTATTATATTTTCTTGTTCATGATAATCGTTTATTATCCATGCTATAATTGTATTGATAGGAAACTCAGATACATGTGTGGATACATAGACAACACCATGTCCCTAGTAAGCCTCTAGTTGACTAGCTCATTGATCAATAGATGGTTGCGGTTTCCTGACCATGGACATTGGATGTCATTGATAACGGGATCACATCATTAGGAGAATGATGTGATGGACAAAGACCCAATCCTAAGCCTAGCACAAGATCATGTAGTTCGTATGCTAAAGCTTTTCTAATGTCAAGTATCATTTCCTTAGACCATGAGATTATGCAACTCCCGGATACCATAGGAGTGCTTTGGGTGTGCCAAACGTCACAACGTAACTGGGTGGCTATAAAGGTACACTACAGGTATCTCCGAAAGTGTCTGTTGGGTTGGCACGAATCGAGACTGGGATTTGTCACTCCGTATAAACGGAGAGGTATCTCTGGGCCCACTCGGTAGGACATCATCATAATGTGCACAATGTGATCAAGGAGTTGATCACGGGATGATGTGTTACGAAACGAGTAAAGAGACTTGCCGGTAACGAGATTGAACAAGGTATCGGGATACCGACGATCGAATCTCGGGCAAGTATCGTACCGCTAGACAAGGGGAATTGTATACGGGATTGATTAAGTCCTTGACATCGTGGTTCATCCGATGAGATCATCGTGGAACATGTGGGAGCCAACATGGGTATCCAGATCCCGCTGTTGGTTATTGACAGGAGAGTCATCTCGGTCATGTCTACATGTCTCCCGAACCCGTAGGGTCTACACACTTAAGGTTCGGTGACGCTAGGGTTATAGAGATATTAGTATGCGGTAACCCGAAAGTTATTCAGAGTCCCGGATGAGATCCCGGACGTCACGGGGAGTTCCGAAATGGCCCGCAGGTAAAGAATTATATATATGAAGTGCTATTTCGGCCATCGGGACAAGTTTTGGGGTCACCGGTATTGTACCGGGACCACCGGAAGGGTCTCGGGTGTCCACCGGGTGGGGCCACCTGCCCCGGGGGGGCACATGGGCTGTAGGGGGTGCGCCTTGGCCTATATGGGCCAAGGGCATCAGCCACAAGAGGCCCATGCGCCAAGAATCAAGGGAAAGGAAGAGTCCTAAAGGGGGAAGGCACCTCCGAGGTGCCTTGGGGAGGAGGGACTCCTCCCTGGCCGCACCCTTCCTTGGAGGAAGGGCCAAGGCTGCGCCTCCCCCCTCTCCCTTGGCCCTATATATAGTGGGGGGAAGGGAGGGCAGCCTAACCTAAGCCCTGGCGCCTCCCTCTCCCTCCCATGACACATCTCCCTCCTCCCGCAGCGCTTGGCGAAGCCCTGTTGGAATCCCGCTACTTCCACCACCACGCCGTCGTGCTGCTGGATCTCCATCAACCTCTCCTCCCCCCTTGCTGGATCAAGAAGGAGGAGACGTCGCTGCTCCGTACGTGTGTTGAACGCGGAGGTGCCGTCCGTTCGGCGCTAGGATCATCGGTGATTTGGATCACGACGAGTACGACTCCATCAACCCCGTTCTCTTGAACGCTTCCGCGCGCGATCTACAAGGGTATGTAGATCCACTCCTCCCTCGTTGCTAGATGACTCCATAGATAGATCTTGGTGACACGTAGGAAAATTTTGAATTATTGCTACGTTCCCCAACAGTGGCATCATGAGCTAGGTCTATGCGTAGTTTCTATGCACGAGTAGAACACAAAGTAGTTGTGGGCGTTGATTTTGTTCAATATGCTTACCGTTACTAGTCCAATCTTGATTCGGTGGCATTGTGGGATGAAGCGGCCCGGACCGACCTTACACGTACTCTTACGTGAGACTGGTTCCACCGACTGACATGCACTAGTTGCATAAGGTGGCTAGCGGGTGTCTGTCTCTCCCACTTTAGTCGGATCGGATTCGATGAAAAGGGTCCTTATGAAGGGTAAATAGCAATTGGCATATCACGTTGTGGTTTTTGCGTAGGTAAGAAACGTTCTTGCTAGAAACCCATAGCAGCCACGTAAAACATGCAAACAACAATTAGAGGACGTCTAACTTGTTTTTGCAGGGTATGCTATGTGATGTGATATGGCCAAAAGGATGTGATGAATGATATATGTGATGTATGAGATTGATCATGTTCTTGTAATAGGAATCACGACTTGCATGTCGATGAGTATGACAATCGGCAGGAGCCATAGGAGTTGTCTTAATTTATTTATGACCTGCGTGTCAACATAAACGTCATGTAATTACTTTACTTTATTGCTAACCATTAGCCGTAGTAGTAGAAGTAATAGATGACGAGACAACTTCAAGAAGACACGATGATGGAGATCATGGTGTCATGCCGGTGACAAGATGATCATGGAGCCCCAAGATGGAGATCAAAGGAGCTATATGATATTGGCCATATCATGTCACTATTATTTGATTGCATGTGATGTTTATCATGTTTATGCATCTTATTTGCTTAGAACGACGGCAGTAAATAAGATGATCCCTCATTAAAATTTTAAGAAAGTGTTCCCCCTAACTGTGCACCGTTACGAAAGTTCGTCGTTTTGAAGCACCACGTGATGATCGGGTGTGATAGATTCTTACGTTCGAATACAACGGGTGTTGACGAGCCTAGCATGTACAGACATGGCCTCGGAAGACATGTGAAACACTTAGGTTGACTTGACGAGCCTAGCATGTACAGACATGGCCTCGGAACACAAGAGACCGAAAGGTCGAGCATGAGTCGTATGGTAGATACGATCAACATGAAGATGTTCACCGATGATGACTAGTCCGTCTCACGTGATGATCGGACACGGCCTAGTTGACTCGGATCATGTAATCACTTAGATGACTAGAGGGATGTCTATCTGAGTGGGAGTTCATAAGATGAACTTAATTATCCTGAACATAGTCAAAAGGTCTTCGCAAATTATGTCGTGGCTCACGTTTCTGTTCTACTGTTTAGATATGTTCCTAGAGAAAATTTAGTTGAAAGTTGATAGTAGAAATTATGCGGATTAGGTCCGTAAACTGAGGATTGTTCTCATTGCTTCATAGAAGGCTTATGTCCTTAATGCACCGCTCAGTGTGCTGAACCTCGAACGTCGTCTGTGGATGTTGCGAACATCTGACATACACGTTTTGATGACTACATGATAGTTCAGTGCGTAATGCTAAATGGTTTAGAATTGAGGCACCAAAGACGTTTTTGAAACATCGCAGAACATATGAGATGTTTCAAGGACTGAAATTGGGATTTCAGGCTCGTGCCCACGTCAAGAGGTATAAGACCTCCGACGATTTTCTTAGCCTGCAACTAAGGGAGAAAAGCTCAATTGTTGAGCTTGTGCTCAGATTGTCTAAGTACAACAATCATTTGAATCAAGTGGGAGTTGATCTTCCAGATGAGATAGTGATGTTTCTCCGAAGTCATTACCACCAAGCTGCTAGAGCTTCGTGATGAACTATGATATATCAGGGACATATATGATGATCCTTGAGATATTCGCGATGTTTGACACCACAAAAGTAGAAATCAAGAAGGAGCATCAATTGTTGATGGTTGGTGAAACCACTAGTTTCAAGAAGGGCAAGGGCAAGAAGGGATACTTCATGAAACAGCAATTCAGCTGCTGCTCTAGTGAAGAAACCCAAGGTTGAACCCAAACCCGAGACTAAGTGCTTCTATAATAAGGGGAACAGCCACTGGAGCAGAATTACCCTAGATACTTGGTAGATGAGAAGGCTGGCAAGGTCGATAGAAGTATATTGGATATACATTGTGTTGATGTGTACTTTACTAGTACTCCTAGTAGCACCAGGGTATTAGATACCGGTTCGGTTGCTAAGTGTTAGTAACTCGAAATAAAAGCTACGGAATAAACGGAGACTAGCTAAAGATGAGCTGACGATATGTGTAGGAAGTGTTTCCAATGTTGATATGATCAAGCATCGCACGCTCCCTCTACCATCGAGATTGGTGTTTGCGTTGAGCATAGACATGATTGGATTATGTCTATCGCAATACGGTTATTCATTTAAGGAGAATAATGGTTACTCTGTTTATTTGAATAATACCTTCAATGGTCTTGCACCTAAAATGAATGGTTCATTGAATCTCGATCATAGTGATACACATGTTCATGCCAAAAGATATAAGATAGTAATGATAGTACCACCTACTTGTGGCACTGCCACTTAAGTCATATCGGTATAAAACGCATGAAGAGGCTCCATGTTGATGGATCTTTGGACTCACTCATTTTTGAAAAGTTTGAGACATGCGAACCATGTCTATTGGTGTATATGCATGAAGAAACTCCATGCAAATGGACCGTTTTGACTCACTTGATTTTGAATCACTTGAGACATGCAAATCATACCACATGGGCAAGATGACTGAAAGCCTCATTTTCAGTAAAATGAAACTAGAAAGCAACTTGTTGGAAGTAATACATTTTGATGTGTGCAGTCCAATGAGTGCTGAGGCGTGTAGTGGATATCGTTATGTTCTTACTTCATAGATGATTTGAGTAGATGTTGAGTATATTTACTTGATAAATCACGAGTCTGAATTATTGAAAGGTTCAAGTAATTTCAGGGTGAAGTTGAAAGATCGTCATGACAAGAGGATAAAAGATCTATGATATGATCATAGAGATGAATATCTGAATTACGAGTTTGGCACAGAATTAAGACATTGTGGAAATTGTTTCACAACTAATACAGCCTGGAACACCATAGTGTGATGGTGTGTCCGAACATCATAACTGCACCCTATTGGATATGATGCATACCATGATGTCTCTTATCGAATTACCACGATAGTTTATGGGTTAGGCATTAAAGACAACCACATTCACTTTAAATAGGGCACCACGTAATTCCGATGAGATGACACCATATGAACTATGGTTTAGAGAAACCTAAGCTATCATTTCTTAGAAGTTTGGGGCTGCGACGCTTATGTGAAAAGTTTCAGGCTGATAAGCTCGAACCCAAAGTGGATAAATGCATCTTCATAGGACACCCAAAATAGTTGGGTATACCTCCTGTCTCAGATCTGAAAGCAATAAGGGATTGTTTCTAGAATCGGGTCCTTTATCAAGGAAAAGTTTCTCTCGAAAGAATTGAGTGGGAGGATGGTGGAGACTTGATGAGGTTATTGAACCGTCTCTTCAACTAGTGTGTGGCAGGGCACAGGAGTTGTTCCTATGGCACCTACACCAATTGAAGTGGAAGCTTATGATAGTGATCATGAAACTTCAAATCAAGTCACTACCAAACCTCGTGGGATGACAAGGATGCGTACTACTTCAGAGTGGTACGTAATCTTGTCTTGGAAGTCATGTTGCTAGACAACAATGAACCTACAAGCTATGGAGAAGCGATGGTGGGCCCGGATTCCGATAAATGGCTCGAGGCCATAAAATCCGAGAGAGGATCCATGTATGAAAACAAAGTGTAGACTTTGGCAGAACGGCTCGATGGTCGTAATGCTATTGAGTACAGATGGATTTTAAAAGGAAGACGGACAATGATGGTAAGTATCACCATTAAGAAAGCTCGACTTGTCGTTAAGATGTTTTCCGACAAGTTCAAGGAGTTGACTACGGTGAGACTTTCTCACTCCTAGCGATGCTAAGAGTCTGTTGGAATTATATTAGCAATTACTGCATTATTTGTGAAATCTTGCAGATAGGATGCCAAAAACCATTGTTTCCTCGATGATTTTTGAGGAAAGGTTGTATGTGATACAACCAGAAGGTTTTGTCAATCCTAAAAGATGCTAATAAGTATGCAAAGCTCCAGCAATCCTTCTGAGGACTGGAGTAAGCATCTCGGAGTTGGAATGTATGCTTTGATGAGATGATCAAAGATTTTGGGTGTATACAAAGTTTATGAGAAACTTGTATTTCCAAAGAAGTGAGTGGGAGCACTATAGAATTTCTGATGAATATATGTTGTTGACATATTGTTGATCAGAAATGATGTAGAATTTCTGGAAAGCATATAGGGTTATTTGGAAAGTGTTTTTCAATGGAAAGCCTGGATTAAGCTACTTGAACATTGAGCATCAAGATCTATAAGGATAGATCAAAACGCTTAATGGTACTTTCAAATGAGCACATACCTTGACATGATCTTGAAGGTGTTTAAGATGGATCAGTCAAAGAAGGAGTTCTTGCCTGAGTTGTAAGGTATGAAGTTAAGACTTAAAGCTCGACCACGGCAGAATAGAGAGAAAGGACGAAGGTCGTCCCCTATGCTTAAGACATAGGCTCTACAGTATACTATGTTGTGTATCGCACCTGAAATGTGCCTTGCCATGAGTCAGTCAAGGGGTACAAGAGTGATCTAAGAATGGATCACAGGACAACGGTCAAAGTTATCCTTAGTAACTAGTGGACTAAGGAATTTTCTCGATTATGGAGGTGGTAAAAGAGTTCGTCGTAAAGGGTTACGCCGATGCAAACTTTGACACTAATCCATATTATTCTGAGTAGTAAACTAGATTCGTATAGTAGAACAGTTATTTGGAATAGCTCTAGATATAGCGTAGTAGCTGCATCTACAAGATGACATAGAGATTTGCGAAGTACATACGGATTCTAATGTTGCAGACCTGTTGACTAAAACCTCTCTCACAAGCAAAACATGATCAAACCCAGAACTCATTGAGTCTTAATCACGTGATGATGTGAACTAGTTTAGTGACACTAGTAAACTCTTTGGATGTTGGTCACATGGCGATGTGACCTGTGAGTGTTAATCACATGGCAATGTGAACTAGATTATTGACTCTAGTGCAAGTGGGAGACTGTTGGAAATATGCCCTAGAGGCAATAATAAATTGGTTATTATTATATTTCCTTGTTCATGATAATCGTTTATTATCCATGCTATAATTGTATTGATAGGAAACTTAGATACATGTGTGGATACATAGACAACACCATGTCCCTAGTAAGCCTCTAGTTGACTAGCTCGTTGATCAATAGATGGTTACGATTTCCTGACCATGGACATTGGATGTCATTGATAACGGGATCACATCATTAGGAGAATGATGTGATGGACAAAGACCCAATCCTAAGCCTAGCACAAGATCATGTAGTTCGTATGCTAAAGCTTTTCTAATGTCAAGTATCATTTCCTTAGACCATGAGATTATGCAACTCCCGGATACCATAGGAGTGCTTTGGGTGTGCCAAACGTCACAACGTAACTGGGTGGCTATAAAGGTACACTACAGGTATCTCCGAAAGTGTCTGTTGGGTTGGCACGAATCGAGACTGGGATTTGTCACTCCGTGTAAACGGAGAGGTATCTCTGGGCCCACTCGGTAGGACATCATCATAATGTGCACAATGTGATCAAGGAGTTGATCACGGGATGATGTGTTACGAAACGAGTAAAGAGACTTGCCGGTAACGAGATTGAACAAGGTATCGGGATACCGACGATCGAATCTCGGGCAAGTATCGTACCGCTAGACAAAGGGAATTGTATACGGGATTGATTAAGTCCTTGACATCGTGGTTCATCCGATGAGATCATCGTGGAACATGTGGGAGCCAACATGGGTATCCAGATCCCGCTGTTGGTTATTGACCGGAGAGTCATCTCGGTCATGTCTGCATGTCTCCCGAACCCCTAGGGTCTACACACTTAAGGTTCGGTGACGCTAGGGTTATAGAGATATTAGTATGCGGTAACCCGAAAGTTGTTCGGAGTCCCGGATGAGATCCTGGACATCACGAGGAGTTCCGAAATGGTCCGGAGGTAAAGAATTATATATAGGAAGTGCTATTTCGGCCATCGGGACAAGTTTCGGGGTCACCGGTATTGTACCGGGACCACCGGAAGGGTCCCGGGTGTCCACCGGGTGGGGCCACCTGCCCCGGGGGGCACATGGGCTGTAGGGGGTGCGCCTTGGCCTATATGGGCCAAGGGCATCAGCCCCAAGAGGCCCATGCGCCAAGAATCAAGGGAAAGGAAGAGTCCTAAAGGGGGAAGGCACCTCCGAGGTGCCTTGGGGAGGAGGGACTCCTCCCTGGCCGCACCCTTCCTTGGAGGAAGGGCCAAGGCTGCGCCTCCCCCCTCTCCCTTGGCCATATATATAGTGGGGGAAAGGGAGGGCAGCCTAACCTAAGCCCTGGCGCCTCCCTCTCCCTCCCATGACACATCTCCCTCCTCCCGCAGCGCTTGGCGAAGCCCTGTTGGAATCCCGCTACTTCCACCACCACGCCGTCGTGCTGCTGGATCTCCATCAACCTCTCCTCCCCCCTTGCTGGATCAAGAAGGAGGAGACGTCGCTGCTCCGTACGTGTGTTGAATGCGGAGGTGCCATCCGTTCGGCGGCTAGGATCATCGGTGATTTGGATCACGACGAGTACGACTCCATCAACCCCGTTCTCTTGAACGCTTCCGCGCGTGATCTACAAGGGTATGTAGATCCACTCCTCCCTCGTTGCTAGATGACTCCATAGATAGATCTTGGTGACACGTAGGAAAATTTTGAATTATTGCTACGTTCCCCAACAGTGGCATCATGAGCTAGGTCTATGCGTAGTTACTATGCACGAGTAGAACACAAAGTAGTTGTGGGCGTTGATTTTGTTCAATATGCTTACCGTTACTAGTCCAATCTTGATTCGGTGGCATTATGGGATGAAGCGGCCCGGACTGACCTTACACGTACTCTTACGTGAGACTGGTTCCACCGACTGACATGCACTAGTTGCATAAGGTGGCTAGCGGGTGTCTGTCTCTTCCACTTTAGTCGGATCGGATTCGATGAAAAGGGTCCTTATGAAGGGTAAATAGCAATTGGCATATCACGTTGTGGTTTTTGCGTAGGTAAGAAACGTTCTTGCTAGAAACCCATAGCAGCCACGTAAAACATGCAAACAACAATTAGAGGACGTCTAACTTGTTTTTGCAGGGTATGCTATGTGATGTGATATGGCCAAAAGGATGTGATGAATGATATATGTGATGTATGAGATTGATCATGTTCTTGTAATAGGAATCACGACTTGCATGTCGATGAGTATGACAACCGGCAGGAGCCATAGGAGTTGTCTTAATTTATTTATGACCTGCGTGTCAACATAAACGTCATGTAATTACTTTACTTTATTGCTAACCATTAGCCGTAGTAGTAGAAGTAATAGATGACGAGACAACTTCAAGAAGACACGATGATGGAGATCATGGTGTCATGCCGGTGACAAGATGATCATGGAGCCCCAAGATGGAGATCAAAGGAGCTATATGATATTGGCCATATCATGTCACTATTATTTGATTGCATGTGATGTTTATCATGTTTATGCATCTTATTTGCTTAGAACGACGGCAGTAAATAAGATGATCCCTCATTAAAATTTTAAGAAAGTGTTCCCCCTAACTGTGCACCGTTACGAAAGTTCGTCGTTTTGAAGCACCACGTGATGATCGGGTGTGATAGATTCTTACGTTCGAATACAACGGGTGTTGACGAGCCTAGCATGTACAGACATGGCCTCGGAAGACATGTGAAACACTTAGGTTGACTTGACGAGCCTAGCATGTACAGACATGGCCTCGGAACACAAGAGACCGAAAGGTCGAGCATGAGTCGTATGGTAGATACGATCAACATGAAGATGTTCACCGATGATGACTAGTCCGTCTCACGTGATGATCGGACACGGCCTAGTTGACTCGGATCATGTAATCACTTAGATGACTAGAGGGATGTCTATCTGAGTGGGAGTTCATAAGATGAACTTAATTATCCTGAACATAGTCAAAAGGTCTTCGCAAATTATGTCGTGGCTCACGTTTCTGTTCTACTGTTTAGATATGTTCCTAGAGAAAATTTAGTTGAAAGTTGATAGTAGCAATTATGCGGACTAGGTCCGTAAACTGAGGATTGTCCTCATTGCTTCATAGAAGGCTTATGTCCTTAATGCACCGCTCAGTGTGCTGAACCTCGAACGTCGTCTGTGGATGTTGCGAACATCTGACATACACGTTTTGATGACTACATGATAGTTCAGTGCGTAATGCTAAATGGTTTAGAATTGAGGCACCAAAGACGTTTTTGAAACATCGCAGAACATATGAGATGTTTCCAAGGACTGAAATTGGGATTTCAGGCTCGTGCCCACGTCAAGAGGTATAAGACCTCCGACGATTTTCTTAGCCTGCAACTAAGGGAGAAAAGCTCAATTGTTGAGCTTGTGCTCAGATTGTCTGAGTACAACAATCATTTGAATCAAGTGGGAGTTGATCTTCCAGATGAGATAGTGATGTTTCTCCGAAGTCATTACCACCAAGCTGCTAGAGCTTCGTGATGAACTATAATATATCAGGGACATATATGATGATCCTTGAGATATTCGCGATGTTTGACACCACAAAAGTAGAAATCAAGAAGGAGCATCAATTGTTGATGGTTGGTGAAACCACTAGTTTCAAGAAGGGCAAGGGCAAGAAGGGATACTTCATGAAACGGCAATTCAGCTGCTGCTCTAGTGAAGAAACCCAAGGTTGAACCCAAACCCGAGACTAAGTGCTTCTGTAATAAGGGGAACAGCCACTGGAGCAGAATTACCCTAGATACTTGGTAGATGAGAAGGCTGGCAAGGTCGATAGAAGTATATTGGATATACATTGTGTTGATGTGTACTTTACTAGTACTCCTAGTAGCACCAGGGTATTAGATACCGGTTCGGTTGCTAAGTGTTAGTAACTCGAAATAAAAGCTACGGAATAAACGGAGACTAGCTAAAGGTGAGCTGACGATATGTGTTGGAAGTGTTTCCAATGTTGATATGATCAAGCATCGCACGCTCCCTCTACCATCGAGATTGGTGTTTGCGTTGAGCATAGACATGATTGGATTATGTCTATCGCAATACGGTTATTCATTTAAGGAGAATAATGGTTACTCTGTTTATTTGAATAATACCTTCAATGGTCTTGCACCTAAAATGAATGGTTCATTGAATCTCGATCATAGTGATACACATGTTCATGCCAAAAGATATAAGATAGTAATGATAGTACCACCTACTTGTGGCACTGCCACTTAAGTCATATCGGTATAAAACGCATGAAGAGGCTCCATGTTGATGGATCTTTGGACTCACTCATTTTTGAAAAGTTTGAGACATGCGAACCATGTCTATTGGTGTATATGCATGAAGAAACTCCATGCAAATGGACCGTTTTGACTCACTTGATTTTGAATCACTTGAGACATGCAAATCATACCACATGGGCAAGATGACTGAAAGCCTCATTTTCAGTAAAATGGAACTAGAAAGCAACTTGTTGGAAGTAATACATTTTGATGTGTGCAGTCCAATGAGTGCTGAGGCGTGTAGTGGATATCGTTATGTTCTTACTTCACAGATGATTTGAGTAGATGTTGAGTATATTTACTTGATGAATCACGAGTCTGAATTATTGAAAGGTTCAAGTAATTTCAGGGTGAAGTTGAAAGATCGTCGTGACAAGAGGATAAAAGATCTATGATATGATCATAGAGATGAATATCTGAATTACGAGTTTGGCACAGAATTAAGACATTGTGGAAATTGTTTCACAACTAATACAGCCTGGAACACCATAGTGTGATGGTGTGTCCGAACATCATAACTGCACCCTATTGGATATGATGCATACCATGATGTCTCTTATCGAATTACCACGATAGTTTATGGGTTAGGCATTAAAGACAACCACATTCACTTTAAATAGGGCACCACGTAATTCCGATGAGATGACACCATATGAACTATGGTTTAGAGAAACCTAAGCTGTCATTTCTTAAAAGTTTGGGGCTGCGACGCTTATGTGAAAAGTTTCAGGCTGATAAGCTCGAACCCAAAGCGGATAAATGCATCTTCATAGGACACCCAAAACAGTTGGGTATACCTCCTGTCTCAGATCGAAAGCAATAAGGGATTGTTTCTAGAATCGGGTCCTTTCTCGAGGAAAAGTTTCTCTCGAAAGAATTGAGTGGGAGGATGGTGGAGACTTGATGAGGTTATTGAACCGTCTCTTCAACTAGTGTGTGGCAGGGCACAGGAGTTGTTCCTGTGGCACCTACACCAATTGAAGTGGAAGCTTATGATAGTGATCATGAAACTTCAGATCAAGTCACTACCAAACCTCGTGGGATGACAAGGATGCGTACTACTTCAGAGTGGTACGTAATCCTGTCTTGGAAGTCATGTTGCTAGACAACAATGAACCTACGAGCTATGGAGAAGCGATGGTGGGCCCGGATTCCGATAAATGGCTCGAGGCCATAAAATCCGAGAGAGGATCCATGTATGAAAACAAAGTGTAGACTTTGGCAGAACGGCTCGATGGTCGTAAGGCTATTGAGTACAGATGGATTTTAAAAGGAAGACGGACAATGATGGTAGGTATCACCATTAAGAAAGCTCGACTTGTCGTTAAGATGTTTTCCGACAAGTTCAAGGAGTTGACTACGGTGAGACTTTCTCACTCCTAGCGATGCTAAGAGTCTGTTGGAATTATATTAGCAATTACTGCATTATTTGTGAAATCTTGCAGATAGGATGCCAAAAACATTGTTTCCTCGACGATTTTTTGAGGAAAGGTTGTATGTGATACAACCGGAAGGTTTTGTCAATCCTAAAAGATGCTAATAAGTATGCAAAGCTCCAGCAATCCTTATGAGGACTGGAGTAAGCATCTCGGAGTTGGAATGTATGCTTTGATGAGATGATCAAAGATTTTGGGTGTATACAAAGTTTATGAGAAACTTGTATTTCCAAAGAAGTGAGTGGGAGCACTATAGAATTTCTGATGAATATATGTTGTTGACATATTATTGATCAGAAATGATGTAGAATTTCTGGAAAGCATATAGGGTTATTTGGAAAGTGTTTTTCAATGGAAAGCCTGGATTAAGCTACTTGAACATTGAGCATCAAGATCTATAAGGATAGATCAAAACGCTTAATGGTACTTTCAAATGAGCACATACCTTGACATGATCTTGAAGGTGTTTAAGATGGATCAGTCAAAGAAGGAGTTCTTGCCTGAGTTGTAAGGTATGAAGTTAAGACTTAAAGCTCGACCGCGGCAGAATAGAGAGAAAGGACGAAGGTCGTCCCCTATGCTTAAGACATAGGCTCTACAGTATACTATGTTGTGTATCGCACCTGAAATGTGCCTTGCCATGAGTCAGTCAAGGGGTACAAGAGTGATCTAAGAATGGATCACAGGACAACGGTCAAAGTTATCCTTAGTAACTAGTGGACTAAGGAATTTTCTTGATTATGGAGGTGGTAAAAGAGTTCGTCGTAAAGGGTTACGCCGATGCAAACTTTGACACTAATCCATATTATTCTGAGTAGTAAACTAGATTTGTATAGTAGAACAGTTATTTGGAATAGCTCTAGATATAGCGTAGTAGCTGCATCTACAAGATGACATAGAGATTTGCGAAGTACATACGGATCTGAATGTTGCAGACCTGTTGGCTAAAACCTCTCTCACAAGCAAAACATGATCAAACCCAGAACTCATTGAGTCTTAATCACGTGATGATGTGAACTAGTTTAGTGACACTAGTAAACTCTTTGGATGTTGGTCACATGGCGATGTGACCTGTGAGTGTTAATCACATGGCAATGTGAACTAGATTATTGACTCTAGTGCAAGTGGGAGACTGTTGGAAATATGCCCTAGAGGCAATAATAAATTGGTTATTATTATATTTCCTTGTTCATGATAATCGTTTATTATCCATGCTAGAATTGTATTGATAGGAAACTCAGATACATGTGTGGATACATAGACAACACCATGTCCCTAGTAAGCCTCTAGTTGACTAGCTCGTTGATCAATAGATGGTTACGGTTTCCTGACCATGGACATTGGATGTCATTGATAACGGGATCACATCATTAGGAGAATGATGTGATGGACAAGACCCAATCCTAAGCCTAGCACAAGATCATGTAGTTCGTATGCTAAAGCTTTTCTAATGTCAAGTATCATTTCCTTAGACCATGAGATTGTGCAACTCCCGGATACCGTAGGAGTGCTTTGGGTGTGCCAAACGTCACAACGTAACTGGGTGGCTATAAAGGTACACTACAGGTATCTCCGAAAGTGTCTGTTGGGTTGGCACGAATCGAGACTGGGATTTGTCACTCCGTGTAAACGGAGAGGTATCTCTGGGCCCACTCGGTAGGACATCATCATAATGTGCACAATGTGATCAAGGAGTTGATCACGGGATGATGTGTTACGAAACGAGTAAAGAGACTTGCCGGTAACGAGATTGAACAAGGTATCGGGATACCGACGATCGAATCTCGGGCAAGTATCGTACCGCTAGACAAAGGGAATTGTATACGGGATTGATTAAGTCCTTGACATCGTGGTTCATCCGATGAGATCATCGTGGAACATGTGGGAGCCAACATGGGTATCCAGATCCCGCTGTTGGTTATTGACCGGAGAGTCATCTCGGTCATGTCTGCATGTCTCCCGAACCCGTAGGGTCTACACACTTAAGGTTCGGTGACGCTAGGGTTATAGAGATATTAGTATGCGGTAACCCGAAAGTTGTTCGGAGTCCCGGATGAGATCCCGGACGTCACGAGGAGTTCCGGAATGGTCCGGAGGTAAAGAATTATATATAGGAAGTGCTATTTCGGCCATCGGGACAAGTTTCGGGGTCACCGGTATTGTACCGGGACCACCGGAAGGGTCCCGGGGGTCCACCGGGTGGGGCCACCTGCCCCGGGGGGCCACATGGGCTGTAGGGGTGCGCCTTGGCCTATATGGGCCAAGGGCACCAGCCCCAAGAGGCCCATGCGCCAAGAGATCAAGGGAAAGGAAGAGTCCTAAAGGGGGAAGGCACCTCCGAGGTGCCTTGGGGAGGAGGGACTCCTCCCTGGCCGCACCCTTCCTTGGAGGAAGGGCCAAGGCTGCGCCTCCCCCTCTCCCTTGGCCCTATATATAGTGGGGGGAAGGGAGGGCAGCCTAACCTAAGCCCTGGCGCCTCCCTCTCCCTCCCATGACACATCTCCCTCCTCCCGCAGCGCTTGGCGAAGCCCTGTTGGAATCCCGCTACTTCCACCACCACGCCGTCGTGCTGCTGGATCTCCATCAACCTCTCCTCCCCCCTTGCTAGATCAAGAAGGAGGAGACGTCGCTGCTCCGTACGTGTGTTGAACGCGGAGGTGCCGTCCGTTCGGCGCTAGGATCATCGGTGATTTGGATCACGACGAGTACGACTCCATCAACCCCGTTCTCTTGAACGCTTCCGCGCGCGATCTACAAGGGTATGTAGATCCACTCCTCCCTCGTTGCTAGATGACTCCATAGATAGATCTTGGTGACATGTAGGAAAATTTTGAATTATTGCTACGTTCCCGAACAGATCTCCTCGCCATGTCAATGACGCAGACGGCAGACGCCATGGCATTGGGAAGCGTGTCAATTAAAGCTGGCTAGCCACATGCCAACTGATCGTGGCCATTCCCACCACATTTTCCCATCGGCCGCCATGTTTTCCCGTCGTCACCCGCGGCTACAAAAAGAGTGTCGTTGTGGCCAAATAGCTCACAACCTACACTTTCAACACCACTGCCCACAACCTCCATCTCCCTCCTCGTCGCCATGTCTGAATAGATCATATCATGATGTCCATAACCTCCACTTCCCACCCCGTAGCCATGCCACTTCCCCCGACGACCAAACTGAGTGCCACTTTTTGACGACGAGGAGGAGTGAATCCTGGACGGGGAGAGAATGGAGGAGATGGCTTCCCTCATTGTCGAGGAGAAGGGTCGCCTTTACACACTGGAGGCCATGCGGGAGGATCCCGTTTCCAATAAATGTCTGTATTGGGATCCCAAAACACATGTCGTTGTTTGGGATATCGAGCATGACTACGTGCAGATCATGTATGGGAAGGAGAGAGCCCACCCACGCAGATCATATCGTCCACCATGTTGCGACACTATTAATGAGGCACGTGATGAGTGCTAGGCCTACGCCTTGGCCGTCCGCCCCAGCGAAATCTTCAGGGGGACTGCCGACGGGAAGGTGTTGGCAGTGAAGAGGGACGGTGCCATCTGGCTCCATTACGGGGATAAATATGCGGACTTGGTTGTACAGAGGGAGCGCATCATATGGAGCAAACATTCACCAAGATGAATTGCCCCCCCCCCCCTCGTCGACCGCATGCGTGAATGGGACGAAGACGAGCTCACTCGACAGGCACACCACCGTTCCTATAGGACATGTTAAATCATCACGTATGCATGTGCCACCATCGACATGGTGTGGCTCAAAATCATGATATAGTCAATAAAAACAACAAATTTTTAACCTATGAAATGAAGATGTCACCAATCGATTTTCTCCCCTAGAATTTTGTAATGCAGTATTAGCTAAAATCGGTGTTTTAATCCCTCCAATTGAGTGTGTGACTATTGAATTGATGCAACAGAAAAATTGAAGATAATAAAATAAAATATATGGAGGCAGCCAATATGACGGCTCCAAGTTTGCGCGTCACCTCCGCAACCTTCAAATGCATTTAAAGTGCGCTCATATGCATTATGGCAACTCTGCTAGAGTTGTTCTAACATGATTAAAGTAGTCTATGCGACCGTAGATTAGCTTGGCCTATTTGCAATTATGCTTGTATCGTTTGTTTCAATGTTGTGGTTTAAAAAGGTGCATCTATAGCTTTTTAAAACTTTATGAGAAGGTAGTTGTAATATTTGTGTCCCATGTGCAAGCATAAATTATGTACGCAAACGAAAACCTAAGACGCACTTCCTCCGTCCGGTTTATTAGGCCCCATTGTATTTTGCATTAAATTTTAAATTAGATTTTTCTTTGAAGAAGGCAAAATATTTGTCATTACATTGATTAAGGAGATGTTTGGAACAAGACCTGCAAGGGGGTTGGTGGACTGTTGAATGTGAGCAAGGATGAAGCCATTACTCATATTGGTGCATGAAATCTTGAAGTTACTTGCTAGAGCTAGTTGGACCGGGGACTTCTTTTTGCGGGAGAGCTCGAAGATCTTAGGTGCAACGTCACAAAGGCGTAGTCCATGGAGCCACGAAGAGTTCCAGAATCAGGCAGTGTGGCAATTACCAATGGTGACGCGGGTGCAACCACAAAGAGGTCACGGTCTTCAGCAGTGCCGATCCAAAGGTTCGGTGGCATCCTTCCACTCTACCCATCCCCAGAGGCGAAGGGCTTTTGAATTGGATTTGGCTTGTAAAATATAACTGATATGACATAAAAATATAGGACCGGAATATCAGCGAAGGTCAAATTTTTAGACATGACAACTCGAATGTTTTTCATGACGAAATATGTTTGAAGACGATGACAAGGTTAGTTGACGAGCATGACAAACCCGCCTCAGTTCATTTTTTTATCAGGAAATTGCCGTACTTGCAAACTAAAATTATCATCATCGCGCCAACTTAAATTGCCATGAAAAACATTCAGTTTGCATGCCTAAAAATCCGACGCCAATTTTTAGCAATTCTGAAAATATATTGATCGTATTCAAAAGAACTTTTTAATGGTACTATTTTTACTACATATAAAACTTAATTATATTTACGTAAATGTATGATCAAAAAAATTCTTAAAATATGAGGGGACCAGTTGCAACCAGCTGCGGTGGTGGTAGTACGTACCCCCTCCGTTCGGAATTACTTGTCTCGAAAATGGATGTATCTAGAACTAAAATACGTCTAGATACATCCATTTCTGCGACAAGTAATTCTGAACGAATGGAGTAGTACATACCACATTATTCTTACAAGGAAAATGCTACCAGCTCTTTCTGTGAGCAGAAGAGTCAGAGCACCAGATTGGCCAATCCTACGGGCGACAGATCCGATCTTTTCAAACTCGATGTCCCGCCCAATACTAGCAACCCCTCTAGTACTACCGGACAGTAGCCACTAGCATGACTTGGAACTCGGAAGCACTCCCCCGCCATTCGCGTGTCACCGTGTGTGGCCGCCCGCGAGCCCACGTACCGCGGCCAGCCGTTGGACACTCAACGGACCCAACCAAACCACGCCCCACCTCCATGGCTCCATGCCCTCGCCGGACTTCTCCACGGAGAGAAAAGCTTTCCTCCTTGACGAGGCAACAACGTACTATTACGTACCAATCGGCATGATGTGCTGGAGCGCACGCACCCCGCCGGCTTCCCTTTTAGCAGAGGGATGAGACGGACGGGGCGGGGCGTGCAGGCCGCCGACCGATGAGTCATCTCGCCGTGTGATAGACAGTGTAGCGTGTGCCGGGCTCCCTCCTAACCGCACACGTCTTTCTCCAGCTGAGAGGTGAGACCAGGCAGGACAAAGTTTTGGATTCCTTTGTTTGTGCTAACTTTGGACGGTATGCGTAGGCGTGTAGCTTAGCTGGCCTGTACACGGTGCGTGGCCAGATGTGCTATCTATACTCAAACAGTCCAACCGATTAACAAGCTTGCTTGTTTGGATAGCACCAACGAGGGGAGAACCGGCCAACTCCTCTGCATAGTGTATATATACATGGTGAATTGGTGATGTAATAATAAGTAGATAAATGCTCCCGTGCGCTCCTAAGAAGTGAAAATTTTATGCTACAACTGAAAAAAATTACTTAGGACATGTACAATGATGCTATCTTAGAAGTGCCACATAGGATAAATGATGAGGTGGAGGAGAGAGAAGGCTTGTCTTCTCTTATTTAAGATAAGACAAGAGATGATCTCTTAGCACAATATGTCTCACCACATTTTTAGAAATTGCTAGTTATTGAAGATAAGGCTAAGAGATGACCCATTGTAGACATTTTTCTTTGTCATCTCTAAATTACATGCAAAACTTAAAATAAGACTATCTTATCAACCATTGTACATGCCCTTATATGTTAGTACATCAAGTGGAGGTATTTATGCTACGAGCATGAGTGCCGAGCTAAAATTTATACCACCACACCGTGGCCCCCTTCTGATTTCTTACTTCCATTTGGCTTTATCTCTAGCTCAACCAATATCATGTTCTTTTTTTTTTGCAGGGATAACCAATATTATGGTATCTTGTCCTTTCACTCTACTAGATAGCACTATAAATTAACGTAGTGTCTAGTCACAGTACATGATACTAGAAGGATTGAGTGCGCTTCGTTGCGTGGTTGGTGTTGTTGAAATGTTTAAAAAGAATGGTGAAGATGTATGTGTGTGTTGAGGAACGTAGTAATTTCAAAATTTTCCTACGCACACGCAAGATCATGGTGATGTATAGCAACAAGAGAGGAGAGTGTTGTCTACGTACCCTCTTAGACCGATAGCAGAAGCGTTAGCACAACGCGGTTGATGTAGTCATACGTCTTCACGGCCCGACCGATCAAGCACCGAAACTACGACACCTCCGAGTTCTAGCACACGTTCAGCTCGATGACGATCCCCGGACTCCGATCCAGCAGAATGTCGGGGAAGAGTTCCGTCAGCACGACGGTGTGTTGACGACCTTGATGTTCTACCGTCGCAGGGCTTCGCCTAAGCACCGCTACAATATTATCGAGGATTATGGCGGAGGGGGGCACCGCACACGGCTAAGAGATCAATGATCAATTGTTGTGTCTATGGGGTGCCCTCCTGCCCCCGTATATAAAGGAGCAAGGGGGAGGAGGTGCGGCCAGGCAAGGGGCGCGCCAGGAGGAGTCCTACTCCCATCGGGAGTAGGACTCCCCCCCCCCCCCCTTTCCATGTTGGACTAGGACTTGGGGGGGAGGAGAGAAAGAGGGGAAAGGAAAGGGGGGGCGTCGCCCCCCTCCTTGTCCAATTCGGACTTGGGGGGGGCGTGGCTGCCCCTTGGCCTCCTCTCTACTTCCTCCACTAGGCCTATTAAGGCCCATTAGGTTACCGGGGGGTTCCGGTAACCTCCCGGTACTCAGGTAAAATGCCGATTTCACCCGGAACAATTCCGATGTCCAAACATAGGCTTCCAATATATCAATCTTTATGTCTCGACCATTTCGAGACTCCTCGTCATGTCCGTGATCACATCTGGGACTCCGAACAACCTTCGGTACATCAAAACATATAAACTCATAATGAAACTGTCATCGTAACGTTAAGCGTGCGGACCCTATGGGTTCGAGAACAATGTAGACATGACCGAGACACGTCTCCGGTCAATAACCAATAGCGGAACCTGGATGCTCATATTGGCTCTTAATCTTTATCGGTCAGATCGCATAACAACATACGTTGTTCCCTTTGTCATCGGTATGTTACTTGCCCGAGATTCGATCGTCGGTATCTTAATACCTAGTTCAATCTCGTTACCGGCAAGTCTCTTTACTCGTTCTGTAATACATCATCCCGCAACTAACTCATTAGCTGCAATGCTTGCAAGGCTTTAAGTGATGTGCATTATCGAGAGGGCCCAAAGATACCTCTCCGACAATCGGAGTGACAAATCCTAATCTCGAAATACGCCAACCCAACAAGTACCTTCGGAGACACCTGTAGAGCACCTTTATAATCACCCAGTTACGTTATGACGTTTGGTAGCACACAAAGTGTTCCTCCGGTAAATGGGAGTTGCATAATCTCATAGTCATAGGAACATGTATAAGTCACGAAGAAAGCAATAGCAACAAACTAAACGATCAAGTGCTATGCTAACGGAATGGGTCAAGTCAATCACATCATTCTCCTAATGATGTGATCCCGTTAATCAAATGACAACTCATGTCTATGGTTAGGAAACATAACCATCTTTGATCAACGAGCTAGTCAAGTAGAGGCATACTAGTGACACTCTGTTTGTCTATGTATTCACACATGTATTATGTTTCCGGTTAATACAATTCTAGCATGAATAATAAACATTTATCATGATACAAGGAAATAAATAATAACTTTATTATTGCCTCTAGGGCATATTTCCTTCAGTCTCCCACTATCAGTAGAGTCAATAATCTAGATTACACAATAATGATTCTAACACCCATGGAGCCTTGGTGCTGATCATGTTTTGCTCGTGGAAGAGGCTTAGTCAGCGGGTCTGCAACATTCAGATCCGTATGTATCTTGCAAATTTCTATGTCTTCCACTTGGACTAAATCCCGAATGGAATTGAAGCGTCTCTTGATGTGCTTGGTTCTCTTGTGAAATCTGGATTCCTTTGTCAAGGCAATTGCACCAGTATTGTCACAAAAGATTTTCATTGGACCCGATGCACTAGGTATGACACCTAGATCGGATATGAACTCCTTCATCCAGACTCCTTCATTTGCTGCTTCCGAAGTAGCTATGTACTCCGCTTCACATGTAGATCCCGCCACGACGCTTTGTTTAGAACTGCACCAACTGACAGCTCCACCGTTTAATGTAAACACGTATCCGGTTTGCGATTTAGAATCGTCCGGATCAGTGTCAAATCTTGCATCAACGTAACCATTTACGATGAGCTCTTTGTCACCTCCATATACGAGAAACATATCCTTAGTTCTTTTCAGGTACTTCAGGATGTTCTTGACCGCTGTCCAGTGATCCACTCCTGGATTACTTTGGTACCTCCCTGCTAGACTTATAGCAAGGCACACATCAGGTCTGGTACACAACATTGCATACATGATAGAGCCTATGGCTGAAGCATAGGGAACATTTTTCATTTTCTCTCTATCTTCTACAGTGGTCGGATATTGAGTCTTACTCAACTTCACACCTTGTAACACAGGCAAGAACCCTTTCTTTGCTTGATCCATTTTGAACTTCTTCAAAACTTTGTCAAGGTATGTGCTTTGTGAAAGTCCAATTAAGCGTCTTGATCTATCTCTATAGATCTTAATACCCAATATGTAAGCAGGTTCACCGAGGTCTTTCATTGAAAAACTCTTATTCAAGTATCCAATTCTATATTATTTTCAATCAATAATATGTCATCCACATATAATATCAAAAATGCTACAGAGCTCCCACTCACTTTCTTGTAAATACAGACTTCTCCAAAAGTCTGTATAAAACCAAATACTTTGATCACACTATCAAAGCATTTATTCCAACTCCGAGAGGCTTGCACCAGTCCATAAATGGATCGCTGGAGCTTGCACACTTTGTTAGCTCCCTTTGGATCGACAAAACCTTTTGGTTGCATCATATACAACTCTTCTTCCAGAAATCCATTCAGGAATGCAGTTTTGATATCCATTTGCCAAATTTCATAATCATAAAATGCGGCAATTGCTAACATGATTTGGACAGACTTAAGCATCGCTACGGGTGAGAAGGTCTCATCGTAGTCAATCCCTTGAACTTGTTGAAAACCTT
Organism: Triticum aestivum; assembly: GCF_018294505.1. NCBI lineage: Eukaryota > Viridiplantae > Streptophyta > Magnoliopsida > Poales > Poaceae > Triticum > Triticum aestivum. The sequence continues at coordinate 589,805,246 of NC_057803.1, read as the reverse complement.
TTGCAACAAGTCGAGCTTTATAGACAGTAACATTACCGTCAGCGTCAGTCTTCTTCTTGAAGATCCATTTATTCTCAATTGCTTGCCGATCAACGGGCAAGCCAACCAAATTCCACACTTTGTTCTCATACATGGATCCCATCTCAGATTTCATGGCTTCTAGCCATTTTGCGGAATCTGGGCTCACCATCACTTCTTCATAGTTCGTAGGTTCTAGTAGCATGACTTCCAGAGTAGAATTACCGTACCACTCTGATGCGGATCTTACTCTGGTTGATCTACGAGGTTCGGTATAACTTGATCTGAAGTTTCATGATCATTATCATTAGCTTCCTCACTAATTGGTGTAGGTGTCACAGAAACCGGTTTCTGTGATGTACTACTTTCCAATAAGGGAGCAGGTATAGATACCTCATCAAGTTCTACTTTTCTCCCACTCACTTCTTTTGAGAGAAACTCCTTTTCTAGGAAAACTCTGAATTTAGCAACAAAAGTCTTGCCTTCGGATCTGTGATAGAATGTGTACCCAACAGTCTCCTTTGGGTATCCTATAAAGACACATTTCTCTGATTTGGGTTCGAGCTTATCAGGTTGAAGCTTTTTCACATAAGCATCGCAGCCCCAAACTTTCAGAAACGACAACTTTGGTTTCTTGTCAAACCACAGTTCATAAGGCGTCGTCTCAACGGATTTCGATGGTGTCCTATTTAACGTGAATGCAGCCGTCTCTAAAGCATAACGCCAAAACGATAGCGGTAAATCAGTAAGAGACATCATAGATCGCACCATATCTAATAAAGTACGATTATGACGTTCGGACACACCATTACGCTGTGGTGTTCCGGGTGGCATGAGTTGCGAAACTATTCCGCATTGTTTCAAATGTAGACCAAACTCGTAACTCAAATATTCTCCTCCACGATCAGATCGTAGAAACTTTATTTTCTTGTTACGATGATTTTCAACTTCACTCTGAAATTCTTTGAACTTTTTAAATGTTTCAGACTTATGTTTCATTAAGTAGATATACCCATATATGCTTAAATCATCTGTGAAGGTGAGAAAATAACGATATCCACCACGAGCCTCAACATTCATTGGACCACATATATCTGTATGTATGATTCCCAACAAATTCGTTGATCTCTCCATAGTACCGGAGAACGGCGTTTTAGTCATCTTACCCATGAGGCACGGTTCGCAAGTACCAAGTGATTCATAATCAAGTGGTTCCAAAAGTCCATCAGTATGGAGTTTCTTCATGCGCTTTACACCGATATGACCTAAATGGCAGTGCCACAAATAAGTTGCACTATCATTATCAACTCTGCATCTTTTGATTTCAACATTATGAATATGTGTATCACTACTATTGAGATTCATCAAAAATAGACCATTCTTTAAGGGTGCATGACCATAAAAGATATTACTCATATAAATAGAACAACCATTATTCTCTGATTTAAATGAATAACCGTCTCGCATCAAACAAGATCCAGATATAATGTTCATGCTCAACGTTGGCACCAAATAACAATTATTTAGGTCTTATACTAATCCCGAAGGTAAATGTAGAGGTAGCGTGCCGACCGCGATCACATCGACTTTGGAACCATTTCCCACGCGCATCGTCACCTCGTCCTTAGCCAATCTTCGCTTAATCCATAGCCCCTGTTTCGAGTTGCAAATGTTAGCAACAGAACCAGTATCAAATACCCAGGTGCTACTGCGAGCATTAGTAAGGTACACATCAATAACATGTATACCACATATACCTTTGTTCACTTTGCCATCCTTCTTATCCGCCAAATATTTGGGGCAGTTCCACTTTCAATGACCAGTCTGCTTGCAGTAGAAGCACTCAGTCTCAGGCTTAGGTCCAGACTTGGGTTTCTTCTCCTGAGCAGCAACTTGTTTGCTGTTCTTCTTGAAGTTCCCCTTCTTCTTCCCTTTGCCCTTTTTCTTGAAACTGGTGGTCTTATTGACCATCAACACTTGGTGCTCCTTGATTTCTACCTCCGCGGCTTTTAGCATCGCGAAGAGCTCGGGAATAGTCTTATTCATCCCTTGCATATTATAGTTCATCACGAAGCTTTTGTAGCTGGGTGGCAGTGATTGAAGAACTCTGTTAATGACACTATCAACAGGAAGATTAACCCCCAGTTGAGTCAAGTGATTATGATACCCAGACATTTTGAGTATATGTTCACTGACAGAACTATTCTCCTCCATCTTATAGCTATAGAACTTATTGGAGACTTCATATCTCTCAATCCGGGCATTTGCTTGAAATATTAACTTCAACTCCTGGAACATCTCATATGCTCCATGACGTTCAAAACGTCGTTGAAGACCCGGTTCTAAGCCGTAAAGCATGGCACACTGAACTATCGAGTAGTCATCAGCTTTGCTCTGCCAGACGTTCATAACATCTGGTGTTGCTCCTGTAGCAGGCTTGGCACTTAGCGGTGCTTCCAGGACGTAATTCTTCTGTGCAGCAATGAGGATAATCCTCAAGTTACGGACCCAGTTCGTGTAATTGCTACCATCATCTTTCAACTTTGCTTTCTCAAGGAATGCATTAAAATTCAACGGAACAATAGCATGGGCCATCTATCTACAATCAAACAGAAACAAGCAAGATACTGTCAGGTACTAAGTTCATGATAAATTTAAGTTCAATTAATCATATTACTTAAGAACTCCCACTTAGAAAGATATCCCTCTAATCCTCTAAGTGATCACGTGATCCAAATCAAATAAACCATGTTCGATCATCACGTGAGATGGAGTAGTATCAATGGTGAACATCACTATGTTGATCATATCTACTATATGATTCACGCTCGACCTTTCGGTCTCCGTGTTCCGAGGCCATATCTGTTATATGCTAGGCTCGTCAAGTTTAACCCGAGTATTCCACGTGTGCAACTGTTTTGCACCCGTTGTATTTGAACGTAGAGCCTATCACACCTGATCATCACGTGGTGCCTCAGCACGAAGAACTTTCGCAATGGTGCATACTCAGGGAGAACACTTATGCTTTGATAATTTAGTGAGGGATCATCTTATAATGCTACTGTCAATCAAAGCAAGATAAGATGCATAAATGATAAACATCACATGCAATCAATATAAGTGATATGATATGGCCATCATCATCTTGTACTTGTGATCTCCATCTTCGAAGTACCGTCATGATCACCATCGTCACTGGCGCGACACCTTGATCTCCATCGTAGCATCATTGTCGCCTCGCCAATCTTATGCTTCCACGACTATCGCTACCGCTTAGTGATAAAGTAAAGCATTACAGCGTGATTGCATTGCATACAATAAAGCGACAACCATATGGCTCCTGCCAGTTGCCGATAACTCGGTTACAAAACATGATCATCTCATACAATAAAATTTAGCATCATGTCTTGACCATATCACATCACAACATGCCCTGCAAAAACAAGTTAGACGTCCTCTACTTTGTTGTTGCAAGTTTTACGTGGCTGCTACGGGCTTAGCAAGAACCGATCTTACCTACGCATCAAAACCACAACGATAGATTGTCAAGTTGGTACTGTTTTAACCTTCGTAAGGACCGGGCGTAGCCACACTTGGTTCAACTAAAGTTGGAGAAACTGACACCCGCCAGCCACCTGTGTGCAAAGCACGTCGGTAGAACCAGTCTCGCGTAAGCGTACGCGTAATGTTGGTCCGGGCCGCTTCATCCAACAATAGCGCCGAACCAAAGTATGACATGCTGGTAAGCAGTATGACTTATATCGCCCACAACTCACTTGTGTTCTACTCGTGCACAACATCAACGCATAAAACCTAGGCTCGGATGCCACTGTTGGGGAACGTAGTAATTTCAAAATTTTCCTACGCACACGCAAGATCATGGTGATGTATAGCAACGAGAGAGGAGAGTGTTGTCTACGTACCCTCGTAGACCGAAAGCGGAAGCGTTAGCACAACGCGGTTGATGTAGTCGTACGTCTTCACGGCCCGACCGATCAAGCACCGAAACTATGGCACCTCCGAGTTCTAGCACACGTTCAGCTCGATGACGATCCCCAGACTCCGATCCAGCAGAATGTCGGAGAAGAGTTCCGTCAGCACAACGGCGTGGTGACGACCTTGATGTTCTACCGTCGCAGGGATT